>NC_141606.1:26258251-26350751 GCF_047967505.1 Dipteris shenzhenensis
TCCTCTCCCTTCTTTTTTTTAAATTTCTATTGTCGCGATAGTGTGTCTCTTCCCTCACCTCTCCCTCTCCCTCTCCCCTTTCCCTCCCCTCTTGCCTCTCTCTCTCTCTCTCTCTCTCTCTCTCTCTCTCTCTCTGTCCCCCATGGCAATGCAAGGGATTGCGCAAGAATTTATATATATATATATATAAAACTGCCTCGGTAATGCGAGAGCTTCCTTTACCCCCCCCTCTCTCTCTCTCTCTCTCTCTCTCTCTCTCTCTCTCTCTCTCTCCTCTTTTCCCCTCCATTCCATCTCTCTTCCCCTTCCTCTCCCTTTTACTTCTTTCCCTCTCTTTTCCCCTCCATCAAGATGCGTCATTTGAAGGTGTGCTTTTAAAAAACCTTTGTAACTCTTGCAAGGTGTTTATTGGCACCATTATAAAGTTATTTGAGATTATAGCATTTCTATTTTTGAAACTCTAAAAGGTGTTTATTGGCACCGTTATTAACTTTTACAGATTTTAGAGTTCTGAAACACTGAAAGGTGTTTATTAACACCATTATTAAGTCTAGGAGATTTTAGAGGACTGTCATGGTAAATTAATCTCAAGCATGGACCTTATATATATATATATATACGTACGTACGTACGTTCTTATGTACACATGCACACATATATATATAGTTTGTCCATGGATTTAAATTATTTTTGTTTATTTAAGTTATTAATAAGTTAAGGAAAAGTTAAACTTTTAAATGAGGGTTCTTAAAAATAAAAATTTGTACTAGGATTTTTGCAATATAGAGTAATGTAAGATTTATATTTCCTAGTTTTTGCATTATTAGTACAAAATGATAGTGTAAGTAAATAAACTCTTTATTTCAAAAGGGTAGTTTCCTCTTTTGGTTTTGGAACGATATTTTCATAAAGTAGATTTTTTCAATAAAAATTTAAGTACGAAAATGAATCAGGGCAGTGCATCAGTCTATGTAAGATGTTATGGTAATTTTTATAATTTTAGCTTTATTTGCTACTGTTTCTTATCTTTTGGTGTATCTAATCTGTGTCACATTTTTATAATTTCCTTCAAAACACTCTTTAAAATTGCTTGTTTTCATGTTTTTATCTGTGTTTTGAAGAGTGACTTTTTCCTTAAATTTTATCCATAAACTAGTCTAAAAGTATCTATAAAAATAAATTTGTACATTGACTAGTCCAAAATCAATGAAATAAGTGTTATAGCTTGATGGCAAGGGCTTCTATTCAAGGAGTGTATCCTCAAATTCCCTGATGATGTAGTTGTCTCTGTTGTAGACTTCGCAAAAGATTATGATTTCAAAGAACATAATGAGATTCAACCAATGCATTGGCATTCAATGCAGGTCTCAATTTTTGTGCATATAACTTACTATTGTAAGGTAGGAAAATTTATTAAAACAGTTCACTTATTCATTTCGGATGATAGGCAACATGACACATTATTTCTACAACATTCTTTTATGTTACACGAGATGTTGTTGAAATAACAAGGAATTGTAGTGAAATGGGATTGGGTTTGGTCTGATGGGGTTGCCTCCTAGTTTAAGGCTTGCAGGCCCTCTATTTTGTTGCTAGGTATGGTGGAATGATAGGCATGGAAATGACTTGGAACTTCTTTGCGAGTGGGAATGCCAAAGGAGAGCATGATGGAGTAGGAGTTGTTATTAAAAGAACCTTAACACATGAACAACTCAAGAAAGATGGTGCTACTTTAAAGCGAGCAAGCGATGTTGCTACTTTCCTGCAGAGCAACTTATCCTAGGGAGCTATAGCCTCTTACTCATCCAAACAAAAGGAGTGCGCTCGTGTATTTTGGGAGATAAAGGTAGGAGACATGAACAACCAAAATAAGTGGAATTGTGAAGCTATTCCCAATTCACATTCTTTACATGCTTTTCATGGTCATTACCCCACAAGATCCATTAGACCTTGTTAGTAGAAATTTGTCATGCTTTTTTGATGCATGCATGCATGGAATTTGGAACAGATGTATCAACAAATCACATGTGCAACCTTGGGGTTTTCATAGGTTGGTGCCTTTGCTAGATATAGAGCCTACTGTAGAGATGAGGAAGATGCATACACATCTACAACTTTTGAAGGCCACCATGATGTGTTAAGCAATGCTTTGCGTGTTGGTAACATTTTCTACAACACTTAGACCAATAATGTTGAGGGTGTAGATTTTTACGTGCTTAAATGCACTACAGAAAAATAGCAATCCGATCAGGACGATCTTGATGATTGTTGGGAAATTTTCATAGCGAGGACTATTGGTTGAGTCATGAGGAGTTTAAAGAAATAGTGATTTATTTGTTTGTAGAAGAGACCCTTAATGACATAAGAACCGTACATACTCTCACACCTTGTGCATTGCATCAAGATACCTATGGAGAGTCTCCGAAAATGAAGAAACCTTTTCTCAATCACTCTAGAGACCTATGAGGTCATATATAACCGCCTTCTATCTGTGAAAATGTGAGGAAAAATGAAATTAAATATGTCCTTATGTTGAACTCACGTGATAGTCACATATATTATTGAGTGACCCCCCCGAGTCCCCGAGGTGTTAACATATATACTAACAAGTATGCTAACATCAGTATTCTGATGTATGATAAAAAGTGTGGTAACATAAGCATGCCAAAATATATATGCTAAAAAGTATGATTACATCCGTATCCTGACATAAGTATGCTAACAAGAATGTGTTTCTACCTTAATCTATTTCTGCCCGATGGCATGCTAAGAACATAAATTAAGCTATTTATACAAATGTAATCGATATGGCCTTTGAGGGGTCCCCTTTAGGGGCAAGCGCCATATCAACATGTCAATGGACAAATGTGGCATATCTATATGGCCCTTGCCCCTAAAGTGTGCCCCTCAAGGGCCATATCAACATCAAAGGGGACCCCTCAATGGAAAAAGTGTTGTAATAAGTGATATGTTATTGCCCTGATGTTTTATATTCAACTCTCCTCTTTGGGAACAACTTTCTAATATAACTCAACATATATTTCATGAGAGAAAAATAGTTCATATGCCAAATAGCATAGGACAATATATATGCTGACTAGCATAGTTTGTATGTTTCTTCCTTTTATTCTATATATTGCAAAGTTGTTTCATTCTGCATCCTTTTTTCCTACATATTTTGTATCATACTGTGAAGCCTATCCAACTTGTAATGTGCTCATTTTTCTTTCAAAATCACACGGCATCGATAGTTTGATTCCTGAGATCGGCTCTTCCCTAAGCAATTCTCCATCATCCCTTGTGCTCCATTGTGAATCTCCAGCACCATACCAAATTGCACAATGCTAGCTGTTTGCCAAATTTTCATTTTAGTTTTGGAATTTATTGCATTCCTTGAATTTAAGTCTAGAATTTGTTCGACATAAGTATCGAATTGTAATCTAGTATTTTAGATAAATTGTGGTGTTAGTTATGAAAATAAGTGAAAGCACTATTTGGTGCTGCATTTATGCCTAGTTTGAAGACAAACATATAGCCTCATCCTTTCATTTTTTTCAACCACTATAACTGTGAAATGTTCCACTTCCTTATTTAGCAAAACTTAGGCATCCTTGTTTGCCCTACTTGCCTAGCTTGCATTATGCAAGAGGATCCACATAACATTTTTTTATTTTGCATGCTTGGAAATCAATACCAATTTTTCCCATCCATGCAAAGTAGGAGCACATCCTTTGCAACCACATATGCATCATGTACCGGATGGATTTTGGTGTACCTTGTACAAAGAATTGTCCAAAATAATGGTTTTGGTTGCATTTAAGTGCCTATGTTGATCCCATATTGTATGTAGATCCTTGAAGAAAATTGGCTTGTCACCCAATGTGAACTATGCTTGATGACACTGGTCCTGAGCTAATGGTCCTGAGCTAATATTTTAATTTCCTTGTGGCGTGCAAAAACAAGCATGAAGAATTATATCAAATTTAATTCTTCAGGAAGTGCTCCAAAAAAAAACTCCAAACCAAGCAAGACAAAAATCTAAAAATGCGGGAGCATCTTTCCTAATATATATAGGTCTTCCCTTGGACTCTTGACAACGATCCATGAGGCATATGGTGGGGGAAATTCTCCATGAAAGGACTCTACAATCTTCACTAGAAGAGCATTCAGATCCAACACAATTGCTCTCCTATCTTCATGGAGAGGTGTTGGGACAATCTTCGATGGGGGTGCAGGAAAGCATAATAGTTGAGAGTAATCCATCGGGATGGCTACTAGCCAAGATGGATGTGTTTGAAGTCTCGATAAAATGATCATTTCCCTTCTATGAATTTGGTCTCATCTCTTGTACTCATCCCTCGATTGCCTTGCCCGATCGGTCTCAAACATTGTTGGTCGGCCATGAGAGGTAGTAACATCAAGTAGACCTGCACCAAAAGATTGGTCTAATAGTGTTTAAAATAAAGCTTCATGTACATAATTAGGAGCCATATAGACATATGAAATTAGGATGAACCATATAGATTCAAAATGAGCCATATAGAGTCAGAATAAGCCATATAAAATCAAATTGAGCCATATAAAATCATAATGAGACATATAAAATCAGAATTAGCCATATGAAAATCAAATTGAGCCATATAAAATCATAATGAGACATATAAAATCAGGCATATAACATCATTCATATAAAATCTGAATGAGCCATATAAAATCTGAATAAGACACATAAACTCAGACAATATACAATCATAGTGAGCCTTATAAAATCAAATGAGCCATATAAAATCAAAACGAGTCCAAGTATTTAAAGTTTCTTCAAGTTTGCCTCAAAGCATTTACCATAGGGGAGGGTAGCATATCGAGATATAAATAGCCCAAAATGAGACATATAAAACTATACATATAAAATCAGACATATAACATCATATATATAAATTCATACATTGAAAAAAGTAAAATGAGCCATATAAAATCAGCATACAGACCTATAAATACCCCTTCTATTACTTAGCCTAGATGGCTTTGATACAACAGTTTTGTGATGTACTCAACACACCCTAGTTTACATCCCAAATGGCTTGGATACAATAGCTCTACACTGCACTCCACTTACCCCAGTATACTATGTTGTGGGTCCAATGACTTGGAAACGACCCTAGAACCTAGGACATCACAGCCCTTCTTCCTCAGCATCCTTTTTAGAAGGTGACCCGAGGGACTGTCGTCTTGGATATCTGCAGTTGCAATATCTTCTGGGTCATACCCTACATCTATAAGGTCTCTCACGATGTTATCAACCTTTTTTTCAATTCCATCTATATCTCTAAAGTTGAAGAGTGTGCATCTTTGTTACACATTGATGGATCTACAACAATGCCAATCCAACAATGAAAGCTGAAATAAGTGTACCACCTCTAAGCCGTATGTTTCTATCAATAAAACATAAACTTACAATTGCTATCTAACTAGCACATGAGTAGAAGTCTGGTAGGTTAGTACTCTCTGCATGAATGCTAACTAATCTAGGGTAGAGGTAGGGTAGTTGGGACCATAAGAATACTAACATGCGCCCAATAGAATAACTTGTGCACTTAATAGAATATCTAGTATGCTGAGTAAAGTACCATAAAGAATAAGCTATATAGATTTACATAAATGTCAAATGGGGCTTGCCATGGTAAGAGAACAATATTACAAGGTTTTTCCTCAAAACAGAGTATTTAATTTATCATTTATAAACAATACTAAGAAGTATTTACAACTATAGGAGACCAAATTCACTGGGGACGACCTTCCAGTGCAAGACGTCCTCTCCACCCAATTCATTTGTTGCAGCCACCTTTCCAAGCTCCTCCTTTCTAGCAAAATCCTCTCCAAGGTTTTTACGGTAGGAGTCCTCTTCACCATTTATATATGCACAAAATAGTTTAAATCAATAGTAGAAAAACATATGTGGCTTTAGCCATACAATACTATATCAACAAATATATATGCTAATTAGCATATATGCTAATAACAAATGTGCCAATTTTGTATGTTCTAATAACACATGTGCTCAATGATATGCTAATAGCAGATATGCTAATAGAATACATGATATGCTAACTAGTACATATATGCTAAAAACATATGCGCTATTAGCAATATGCTAATAGCACAAATCTTCTAATAACATACCTAATAATAATATATATTCTAATTAGCACATATGCTAATAATAGATATGATGATTAGAACATATGCTTAAATGATATGATGATATTAGCATAAATGCTAATAATAGATATGTTAAGAATATATGATAATTAACACATATGTTGATAATAGATATAATAATATATTAGGAAATTCATGAATCTTGAAGTAGTCTGGGAATTCCCAATATGGTAAAGATTTGGCCACATGGTAAAATCTTACCCCATTACTTATAAGTGAAATTTACCGTAAACACTATATTAGGGACTCCTTCCAAGTCCAATACTTAAATAAGGGTTTAAGATTTAGCCACATGGTCGAATCTTAACCACTTATTTGAAATTGGGACTTGGGAGATTCCCAAGTTCTCGAATATAGTATTATCTGCTAATTAGCATATATGCCAATAATAAACATGCTATAAGTGCTAATAAAAAACCTAACAGATGTGCTAACAGATGTTGTGCTAATGATATGATACCACGTACTATGCTAACAATATGTGCTAGTGAATATGGTACCACGTATGCTAACAGATGTGCTAACATAACTTGTGCTAATAACAATATGCATATAGCACCAAATGCTCTAATGGTAGATGTGCTAATAGCACACCTGCTAACAACACACTTTCACTAACTAGCATGCTAACAGATATCTTGACAGATATGCTCATAGATCTATTAGCACACAAGCGATCTAATATCACAGATGTGATCAAACACAAGATATTGACTTTGAGGTCCATTAACAAACTTGAGACATTCATTCTTACAGCATGCTTCTTACCAGGCAGATCCGGGGCAGATCCTTGCCAACAATTATTGTTGCAAGTTGCAGTCCACTAGGAGGCTTTTTGGTATCATCGTCCCTAAACATGCCAACCATCCTCTTCACAGCATCATCAATTGCATAGTTGCAATTGGAAGCCCTACATGATGAGCCCATAGTGCAAGTTGTGGCAAATTAAAGAACATGGTAGCTATGTTTGCATGGCAAGCATGCCAACATCATGGCGTTCTCATGCTCAAGGAACCTACCACAACCTACACAGCAGCTCTGAGACATTGATTTGGCCCTTTGCTACACGTCGGGGATGAGGAGGGGTAGGCACAAACTGTGCATGCCCCTTGCTCTTCAAGTCATGTAGCATCTGCAAAGCTAGAGCATGATTCCAACTCTAACAATTGCTCTGAGTGCAGGTCAACTACAGCTTGCAAAGATTATACAACATGGACCAAGTCTTAGAAACATTGAATGAATATATACATTTGCAATTGACGATGAGACTAGTGATAGTTAAAGTTGGATGCACATGCATGGGCGTCAAACACTTCGTTCTTAGCATGTTCAGTGTCCAAGCGTGCCAGGGTCTCAGAGAGATGTTCAATTGTCAACTAGAGCTCAAACATCCTCTTGGTATTTTAACCCAGACTTGGTGCGAAAGCTCTCAACCTTTTTATCTTTCAAATTATCAAAAGTATGAAGAAATATTTTTATGGGGCATATTCTTCAAGATTATATAAAGGTTTTTTAACTCAGAGTTGGTGTGGAAGTTCTCAATCTTTTTATCTTTCAAATTATCAGAAGTATGAAGAAATATTTTTATGGGACGTATTCTTCAAAACCACTTTCTATAACTATTGTGGGAGCCTTAGCGTTAATATAGATGCTGTTATAGCCGTCAAATTGTTGGCATGATCTTGGAATATATGCATGTTAAGTACCAAGATGACATTAGCCCATTCTTCTAAGATGAATTATACTTCCCGATAGACATGGATCACATTTCATTATCCCTAGGAATATGCAGAGACTGATGACCGAGCATCCAACTCAATCGCACTGACTTGACATTTAAGTACAACCATTACAAGCACCCACGCTATCGGGATAAAAGGAGCAATCCATCCTCTTTGGGGAGGAACTCTCAACAATGGATGATGAGCACTCAAGTCATCCTAAGTAGATCACCTAGGGAACTCCTTAACTTTGTTAGCGTTGCCCCTAAAAGGGGCGAATACACTTTTCCTTTGAATTACTCTACACGTGCCACCCATAGAACTAGTTCTCACTTGAGTACTCTCAAACTACTTGGAGTCCATGTAACAATCTTCTCGCAGCTTCATGTGCGTATGTGCGTTCAAGGGCAGTGCCGTGCGTCTTGTTATTCGTAGTAGTTTTTGTTACTAGAGTTAATATGAGTTGAAGCCGGACGTGCTAGTATCATGGCATGGAACCAAGGGGATCTATCGACGGTTACCAACAGACTGTTCTCGCGACTCTCCCTTGACACGCTGCTTCGATCCTCCATCTGCCCCCGTTATTCAGTTTTAGAACACAGTTCTCTCTTCCCCTCCCTTGTCTCTCTATATCTTCGTCAGAAATCGGGACAATAATTAAGTTCGACCCCTTGCTTGACCCAAGAAAGCGCAACAGCGAACGTGAGCAGCCTCTTGCTTATCGACTTAACGGACCATTTCTAGATAACATTATTTCCACATCTTCAATTGCAATGACCTTATTTCAACGCTCCGAGGCGGCCCGTATGTATACTTAAGTACACAGGTGAGAAAACTTGTCATTGCTTGCGAGAGTTTCTTCCCACTTTACGCAGGGAGGCTCCACAATTCAGTCAGAACGTCCATTGCACAGAATCCCGCAGTATGACGTGGGACAATGCGGCCGAGTTGACCGAGAAGATTCGGTACCTGCAAGAATGGATCCCTCCATCCCAAAGGAATAGGGTGGAACGCCCCAGATCGCCTTACAAAAATAACAAGGGATTGGCTGAGATTCAAAAAACACTTGCCGATGGGAAGAGAAGCCTAGGAGACGTTTACGCAGTTCCAAACTTGAGGGAAGAGATAGTCAACTTGAAGACCAAACTCGACGGTTTATCGGCTGAGAATTCTTCTCTTCGAAAATCTCGAAGAGAGTTGGAAGCTAGTCTAGCACAGACAAAAAGGGAGCTTGCATTGTCCGAGGCAAGGGCTGTCGAGTCAGAGTTTCTGGCTACCGAAGCCAGGGCAAGGGTGAATTCGCTGGACGAAGATGTTGAGAAGCTGTGTGAACTGAGCAAATTGTTAACACAAGAGAATACGACTCTGCAAATGGAGAACAAGGAGCGGGAATTGGAAGCCAAAGCCTTCAAGACACAAGCTGAGTTGCTACGCAGGGAGGGCGAAATGTTGGTCAGTTTCAAAGAGCAGAACGAGGAACTGAAGAAAGAAGTGGAGATATTGAACACGTTCAACGCAGACAAAGAAGTGTTACAAAGGGAGGTGGAGAGATTGAGCAGGTACAAGGAGACGTACAAGGTTGAGAAGGAGGCATTGGAAAAGGAGGTGAAGAGGCTGATGGACAGCCTGCAAGGAGCCAAGCAGGAGGTGGAGAGGCTGAAGGAGGAGGCGATGCAAAGGGGAGCAGAGAGGGTGAAAAGCATGGAAGAGGAGATGGAGGGGTGGAAGAGGGAGCTGAGCAGTGCGAAGACGGCGCAGGCGGAAGCGGAGAGGCTGAATGGGGAGTTGAAGATGGAAGTAGAGAAGGTGAAGGAAGAGATGAAGAAAGAACGGGGAGTAGCGAGCGAGGTTATCAGAGAACTACAGGCGGAGAGAGGGAGTGTGTACGCGAAATGGGCAGCGGAGAAGGAGGAGCTGCAGCGCAGGGAGGCGGAGATGGGCGAGGCGGTGGCGGAGATGGAGGCAGAATACGAGGCGGAGCTGAAGCATTTGAGCGAGGACGTGGAGCGGCTGGAGGCGGAGGCGGCGGAGGGGCGGCGGAGCGAGGCCGACGTGGCCGCCGGAAATGCGCTGGATGGGTCGGCCGGGCGGCACGTGGCGGAGGAGCTGGACAGCGTGGCGGCGGCGCTCGCCCGAGGGCTGCTGGAGTTGGAGGCGGAGATCGCCACGTGGAAGGAGAAAGTGGGCGGTTTGGAAGAGGCGCTCCGCCGGGCCAAGGACTGCGCCAACAGCTCCGGCCACCGCTCCGCCGCCGCTCTGTTGTCGAAACTCTCGGCCGTAACGGAGGTTTTGAAGCGGCCAACGACGACGCCGCTAGATTTGGCGCCGCCGCCACCCATTCGGCGAAAGCGCGCCATTTCCGACTCGCTCCTACCCGCCACCTTCGCCTCTGGCGCCCTTGCCGGCGGCCTCTACGCTGCCGCCAAACTCCTTCACGCCCGCCGAAGTGTCTAATCGTCAGCTTCCTCAGTGTGTAATATTACCAATTTCATAGCTTGTATCCCAAAAAAATTTGTTCTTTGGAAAATTTCAAAACACCTCCAAGCTCATATATTTTTATAAAACGCGTGATGAGAGCCTTTATTCACTTAAAATCTAATTAATTTATAACTAGTTCTATTTGCAAAACTGCAGTTTTTGTGACCTCTTTTTTTCCCTGCATGTCAAACATCAAAATCCTTCCATTCACCTCACACTAACCTGTGGTTTTTCATGAATTCTAAACCCATGGTTTTTCATGAACAATGCCAGTGTTCGTTACATGTAGCATTTATTTTTTATCGCCTACACCTTTTCACCCCTTGGTTTTTCATGAACAATGCTAGCATTATTTTTTATGGCCTACACCTTTTCATCCCTCCCCCTCTTATTTCAGCTTATAGAATCCAAAAATGTAGTGGCCCATATCATATTTAGCTCTAAATTTTTTAAAAGCAACGATTTTTTGTTAGAACATATAAGTATTGTGAAAACCTTCGAATCACATTACAACCAAGATCGACTGTAAAACTCCTCATCTCAAACGAGTTACACCCTTTTGTTACCACTCCTCACAGTTACAACCGCTAACCCATTAGGGCTCCGCGCCAAAGTCTATTCACATCACATCTCCCCCCTCAAAAAGAAACCACAAAGGGTTTAATACGACACACATGGGCACAAGTGAGACAACTGTTAGAGATTCGTTGAAGCTGGTAAGTGAAACAGTGGATTTGTTTCAGCACTTTGTAAGGCCCAATCCAATTATGCATTAGGCTTTCAGAAAGACCCTTTTTTCGTACTGGATAGTAGACGAACACCAAATCTCCAGGGCTATACTGAACTTCTGCTCTGCCTGCATCGTAATGCTTCTTTTGCCATTCCTAAGCAATCTGCAAATTTTTTAATAAAGCAGACCGAAGGAGTGGTTGAACTTGTTATAAATGTTGATACCAATCAATGGCATCAAAGAAACGAGAGGGGATCTACACATCTGGTATTTGCAATGGAAATTGTGGATCACGATCATATAAAGCTCTGAAGGGACTGATTCGAATAGAAGCTTGTACTGTTGTACGGTAAGCATGGAGAACGTATGGGAGGATCTGATCCCAGTTATCATGTGAAGGATTAACAAAGACTTTGATCATCTGTTTGAAAGTCTTATTCAATCTTTCTGTCAGCCCGAAAGTTTGGTGGTGATGTGGAGTAGCAAATGATGACTCCCAAGCATTTAGCAATGATGCCCATCACTTGTGATTTAAAATTAGTGCCTTGATCCGAAAGGACTGTGGTTGGACAAGCATGCCTTGTGATCACATTGTCAATGAAGAATTTGCGATAGTATTTGTTGTAATGTCCGAAATAGCAGCAACTTCGCACCAATGAGTGAGATACTTGGTGAGGATAATAGCATACATGTTCCTGCTAAGGACTGTGGGAAAGGACCCATGACAACCCAGGACACTAATTCAAACGGCTGACTGACCCGAGTACTCTGAAGGAAACCTGGAGGTTTAGCAAAGCTAGGTTTTGTAGCTTAACACAATCTACATGCTTTCAAATGTTCTGTTATGTAATGATGCACATGAGGCCAATAGTGTTTTGTTGTGACGGCTTCTAATACTCAATAGATCCCTAAATGACCAAACAAAGGATGGGCGTGAAAATAATTGGTGAATACAAACCGTAGTGAACTAGGTACATATAGACGTGGACTTTATTAGGAGCTATAAAGTACAAGAGATTATCCAATAATTGAAAATGACCTTGATCAGGGTCTAGTCTGCGTAAGATGACTTATGATATTAATTACATCTGGATCTTTTTGTTGTAAAGACGGGAACACAGACATGTCAATTATTGAAGAGTTTTGATTTTTTGGAAAAGACAAAGACAACTTGGGGTTTGTGGATGACGATCCAAGATTTAGGTCGGGATTTAGGACTTGCTGAGTGTTTTGGACGGCGTTGGGACGAGACAATGCATCTGCAATAGTGTTTTCTTTACCTGGCATGTATTGAATTTTGAAAGTGTAGTCTTGCAAAGCCAATATCCATCTCATCAACCAACTAGGGGGATGTTTCTTTTTGAGAAGGGGGATTATGGGTTGATGATCTATTTGCACTAAAACTTCAGTTCCATGCAAATATGGATGTAGCTTATTGAATGCCCAAACAATTGCCAGAAGCTCTTTCTCTATTGTTAAGTAATTTTATCTCCAGAGCAGTAAGAGCACCTTTGATGAAGGCAATGGGCCTTAAATCCCCTCCATTTGCTTGTAAGAGTACAGCCCCAAGCCCTTCATTGGACGCATCTGTCTGCAACAAGAAGGGTCTGCTGAAATCTGGGTATTTTGAAATGGTTGATGTGGACAAGAGTTTCTTCAATGCTGCATATGCTTGTGCACAAGAATTGGACCAATGAAACTTTGTTGATTTCTTCAAAAGATGCCACAATGGAGAAGACACCTTTGCGAATTCGGGGAGGAACCTTGTTGTGAAATTTATCATTCCCAAGAAACGTTGCAACTGTTTGACTGACTGTGGGGGTGGATAATCTAAAATGGCTTGTACCTTGCTTGGATCCCATCTGAATTCCTGCAGCTGAAATATTGAATCCCAAGAATTTTACAGATGTTGACGCCCATTTACATTTTTTAAGTTGTAATTTCAAATTGTACTGTTGAAGCCTATGAAGTACTTCTACTACAACTTCCATGTGTTGAGACCATGTGGTTGTATGAACCAGAATATCGTCAATGTACACCACTAGGACCTGTTGTTGAATTAAGTCATGGAAAATGGAGTTCACCATTTGTTGAAACATGCTTGGAGCATCAGAAAGACCAAATGGCATTACTTTAGACTGGTACAACCCTGTAGGAGTTCGAAATGCCATTTTTGGAGCATCTACAGAATCCATTGGAATCTGTCAATAACCTGCAGCTAGATCAAGGGATATGAAATACTTAGATGACCTAAGCTGATCTAATAGTTCATCTAAATGTGGCTATGGGTAAACATCATGAATTGTGATCGCATTCATCGAGTAGGGGCACATATTTGGCTCTAATTTTTAAAGGAGCAACAATTTTTTCGTTGAGTATGTCCCTCAACAGACCATATACGGATTCTCATTAGGAGGACATAATAGCTTAAATCAAATCTACAAGTATACCTTGAAGTGATTAAGAATTAAATTGTGTGACATACTCTAATTTGACACTTGTAAAATGAGAGAAAAAGGACTTGCAAGAAGAAATAGAAGCTCGATCGAAAATGAGTTTTTGCCTTCAGTGATTAGGCTTGACAATGTCTCCTCTCTTCTCCTTGAGCATCTCCTCTTATCAGTTACATATCATAGTCCTTTTCTCCAAAACTATTATGGCATTAACAAATTACTATTTTCTCCAAAACCCCTAGCTAGTATTAACACTTTAAAACATAACAAATGTTTGATGTTCAAAACCACAAAGTTTTACATAGAAGTATTCCTATGTACAAGAAATTTTGACCATTTTAGATTTAAGCTTTACCTGTCCTAATCTGTATGACAATTTTTTGCTTTTCCTTTGGTTGAATATGTCTACAAGTCAACTAGGTAACCATCATGACCTATATGATTACAATGCAAAGTTGCAATAGGGTCCCTAGCTTAACAAGGTGCCCTATAGCATGTTCTTATTTAAGATCATAGACATTGTCTCTAAACAACACTAATAACTTGCAACAAATATAGTTTTCCATTAAATTACATCACATTGTCCCAACAATTTTGCCTCTATTAACAAGAATGGAAAATATATGGATAAAAAGATATGATTAAAGAAAGGAGTCCCCTTCTCTGCGGTGAGTGGTGCATGAGCAAGGTCCCTTCTCTACATTCAAGGAAGACGGTTGGCGTGAAGCGCCATCAGTGGGGAGACAAAGAAAACCTTCCTGATGAGTCTCTCACCATGTCGTTAAGTAAAAACCCTTGGAGAGCAAGGTCCAATGGTCTTAGGAGAGTAGTGATGGGGGAGATTCTGAGGGAGAGGATAGGAAGTCTGAATCCCCAAATCTGGTCTCCTATGCAGATATTCTTGGTAAGCGTCTTGCACGGGGGTTTTCGAAGCTGGACGATGAGTCTGCGATAAGGTTGGTTCAGGTTGAGGCAGATAGGCATGCTAAGGAGGTGGCTTCGAAGCCCTGGTTTGAGAGTGGTTGGCTAAGGGAGGTGGCTTCGAAGCCCTAGTTTGAGAGTGGGAAAATAAATATGGTTTCTTGTAAGCTTGAGCTTGCAGATGTCAAAACAGAGCTCACTCATTTGGCTAAGGGGGATGCTTGCAAGCTTGAGCTTGCAGATGTCAAACCAGAGCGTACTCATTTGGTGAAGGGGGATCTTTACATTTCTTTACTGGTCGTGTCCCTTCTCTTAAAGAGCTGGTAGAGTTCTTATCTTTTGAGTGTGATATCCCTCTGATGGGATACTCTACATGTTTCCTTGGGAAAGGGTTTTTCCTTATCATACTGGTATCAGAAGTCCTTAGAGAAGAGATGGTGGGAAGATCATTCACTTTTGTTGGCACAACAGTATTGATCATTTGATGGAGCCCGAACTTCAATATTGATGAGTTCCTCTTTCATGAGTGGCCCATGTGGGTGGATTTCCCCAACCTGTTGGCAATTTTTGGGGAGTCAGTTGAGAGAATTATTGCGACCTTAGGGCATGTCTTGTTGGTCCCTCCACCAATGAAATCTCTTTTTGGCCTCCGAAAGGCGTGTCAGATTCTCTGGGACAGGATCTTGGGCACTCCTGATTTCATTGAAATCAAGCTCCCGAATGGTAAAGTGTTCGCGCAACAACTTTGGTTTGGTGTGTTCCCAAATGCATGTTACATCTACAGGACCACTACCCATTATGCTAGGAACTGTCCTCGAACGGCAGCTAATACAAAGTTGGCGGAGGGTAACAAGGATGAAGCTACAATTGGAGGGTCGAAGAAGAAGGAGAATGTATCTTCTGAGTCTAAGTCCCCTTCACAAGGACCATCTAGTCCCTCAGAGCCACAAGAGAAGGGACAGCTTTTGACCCAGCCATAGGGAGAGCCATGGCAAGTGGTGGGTTGTAAAGGAAATGCTAGGGTTGAAGTTTCATAGGTCGATCTACCACTTCCTCAGAATCCATTGGTACTAGATGGTCGGCATACTGATGATGGTGTGGGCATGCAAGTTACTTCACTGTAGAATGTTGCGACTCTACTTGTTGGCCCGATTGATGGAGGTTTTGTGTTGCTTGAGAGCCAAAGGATGGGCAAGGGGGTTGAGAACTTGAGTCGCTTCAGTCTAATGTTAGGCCCGAGGGGTCAAGACAATTCATTAGGGGAGAAATGGGGTCTCAAAAGGGCCTCATAAGGAATGGATTAGTCCTAATGAAAGGGCCATGATAGGGCCCAAAAAGTCCTAACCCCCTCTCCTCTCTTCCTCTCTTCCTCCCTTCCTCTCTTCCTCCTTTCCTCCCTCCCTCCCCCTCCCCCCTCCCTCTCTCCCCCTCCCCCTCCTCACTCCCTCCTCCCCCTCCCTCCTCCTCCCCCCCCCTCCCCCTCCCTCCTCGATGCCTACTCCTCCTCCCCTCCCCCTCCCTCCTCCTCCATGCCTACTCCTCCTCCCCCCTCCCTCTTGCTCCTCCCTCCCTCCTCCTCCAAGCCTACTCCTCCTCACCCTCTACATCTACTAGTCCTCCCCCCTTCCCTCCTCCTCCACGCCTGTTGGTCTCCCCCTCTATCCCTCCTCTTCAACTGCAGGTCCTCCCTCCTCATCCTCTCTCTCCCCCTTCATGCTTGCTGCTCCTTCAATCCTGCTTCTCCACACCTTCTCCTTCTCTACACTCCTTTACTCATGGCACCATTCGAGGATGTCTCCAACAAGTACCAGGTTTACTTCGAGTTGGAGGCTGAATATGCAACCACACGGTCTGGGATTGAGGGGAGCTTCCAAGATCCACAGTCTTCGTTTGCAAGGATGCATCTCAACATTTGGGTAGAAAGATCCTTGTATCCTTTAGATCCTTCCAACCAAAAGAGCCCTCCTTTTCATACAATGCTTGAGCTAGTTCGGTTTGTTGGAAATGGACATTCGAGATTGCTTGGTTATTGCAATCGGTTAAACAATGCTCAAACAATGGCTATGCAAGCAAGCGAGATGCGCAGAGCCCAAGTAGAGCAACTAGCACATTTAGGATATAGCACCATTGTTGTAATGCATAACTCTATGCAGGAGCTTCAAAGGCAGAACAAGGATCTTCATGATAAAGCCAAAGCATTGGACTTGGAGTGATAGAAATTGCAAGAGTCACTCTATAAGCTAGTTGAGACCAAAAAAGACTTTGAAAGATATATATACAACCAAGCTCAACAAGCCGTAGAGAAGGAAAGAGAGAAGGCAAAAGGACAAGTGAAAAAGATGAAAGAAACACATTTGGGATTGAAGGATAGGAAAAGAAGGTACTTACATAACATGGATGCATTGGCACCCATTAGCGGTGGTAGAAAGAGGAGAATCTGGGCTACAAGGTTGGTTATCAAATGTTCCAATGAAATTACACTCTTTTGTGCTACACTATTTCTGACCAAGTTTTTCTTATGTTCTTCTTTAGGAACTTCATGGAAGATGTGATGGAAAGAAAAGACGGGGATGATATTGGACTGTTCATATGCTCTAACTAGTTTATTAAAGTCAGCGATGTCATTGGGATACTAAGGGAACCAAGACACAAGCACCTACGTGTGCAAGTTGCTGAAGAGGTGATGAAGGACTTCAAGGACATTGGGACACAAAGGAGATGCTTTCAGTTGTGATACTACTGGTGTAAGTCATGAATCTTACACATCTGTTTTCAAAATTTTCAAGTCTACTATTCTGGGAAAGTATAAGAATTCTATGATGCCCCTACAGAATGCAATGGCAAGCTAATATTTGTCATCAAAATGGATGAAGCTCAATTGGTGAAAGAACACAGGTTAGACAGAGGTAGCACCTGCATTATGAATAAAGCCTTAGCCTTTGTTCAAGGGAACAAGGAAGTAGGGCAAGATTTCCCAACTCAATTAGAGAAAGTTACATAGTGGCTTGCAGCATTTGAGACTCCAAAAGAGTGCCATGAGACATTAAAGTGGATTCTAATAGAACAGGAATCCCATCAATGATCCGAAGACAAGAGGAAGGGAAAACACTCACAATAGATGGCCATGGAACATTTTGAGTTGAATGGCATCTTGCTAGTGATTTGAAAACCACTCAAGTGCTTGCATGGTTGTGGTACAAGGGCAAATGCAATGTTCACATGCCTTTATTGCATGTGTTTGCAATGTAAGCAAAAGGTTGGATTACGATGGGAGAATGGCATCCTATCTTTAGACAAACACAAGCTCCCAATCGCAACAAGAAGGATCCAAAGAGGGATCCCATCTTGCCCATCCCACTAGAGACAGTACACATAGTATGCACTTTACACGCAGAACTGTAGGTACTTGATAAGTTGTTGTATTTGCATCTTGTTTATGTTTGGAATTTAATTCCGCAAGAAGTATCAGCACGATGCATTGCAGAAGCTGGGAAGTTTCTCTTAGAAATGGGATTCCATGGAGGACATGTCAAACTTAAGGAGGATAAGAAAATGTCTATGGCAACATGTCAGAATCTTCCTACCAAAGTGTCCATGGGTGGAGCGAAGGCAAGGAGATTCCTATCCAACCAAAATCTCGACAGAGACAAACATACATTGTCTCAAAGTAGCTTGGGTTGGGAATATTGGAAAGCATTGTGTGAATGCATGACCAATAAGGCTTCTCATCCTCAATAGCAACTTTGAGATCTAAAGTATGAACAAAGGTAAATGCATTGATAAAATTTCTTTGCCAGGTTCAAATCGATGAGATGTATTATGAAAGGCTCAAGATGGCTGTGAAAGAGTTAATGCAATTAATGGTGAAAGCATGGAGGTAGTCGCATATTATGCATGGTAATCTTGTCAGCATCATAATATTTTGCACTTGCTTTATTTAAAAAAATTGTTGCTGAAATGATGCGTCGTGTTTGCAACATATTCTCTATGCACACAGACCATGGTTTGTACAGAATTGGGGCCCTTTGTCCATTTGGAATACACAAGGCATGGAGAAGTCACACTATAGAGCCAAGGCAGCCTACTTCAAGAACTTAAGGCATGGTGGTGGTGTCACTCGTAGCAAAGCATTGCATGAGATCTTCAACTGGTTTTCTAGATGTTTACTAGGCAGGACTTTGAAGTTCGAAAAGGCAAAGGCATCAGAACTTGCAAAAGCAGTTCAAATTGTATCAAAGAATAGAAGGCATAATGCTTGGAAAGCATCCATAGGGAGTCAAGGAGTCGCACGTTCGTTGCAAGCTAGAGTGAGAGAAGGAAGCAGATGGGTCCCCAACTAGAAAAAAAAGCTATGGTGTAATTGTATACATTTATGAAATGAATACCTTGCTTATTTTGACCATAACTTGTGTACTCACTCTTGGGAGACGGCGGGAGGGTGGGTAGGGGGGGAGGGCGATCCGAGGGGGGAGGGGGGGTGGAGGGATTAGGGCAGGGGGTGGGGGAAGGGTGAAACCCTAAACATAATTAAAAGGGGTGTAAAAAGATGATGGGCCTGTATAAAATGTTTTTAAATTCCCTAACTCTCATTCTTCGATGGCACGAGTGAAGAACACTACCAGACCCATAGGACGCCGCCTCCACCCTTCCTCCTCCAGCTCCACCACCTCCATGGTATCTGCACACACGAGCCTCTTCGGGTCCAATGGCACCTCACCTAACTCTTGTGAACCCTCCCCCAACTCTCGTGGTCCCTCCTTGAACTCTCGTGAGCACTCCCCCAACTCTCGTGAGCCCTCCCCCGACTCTCGTAAGCCCTCCCCCAACTCCCAAGAGTGTGATCCCTCCCTTAGGTCCTGTGAGCCCTCCCCCGACTCCTGCGATCCCTTCCCTAATTCCCGTGAGCCCTCTCCCAAGTCCCGTGATACCTCCCCCAAATCCCATGAGCCTTCTCCTCTGCATGAGCCTTCCCCTCCCCATGATCCCTCCCCCAAGTCCCAAGATCATGTTCCCTCCAGCATCTGTGTATCCATACAAGAATATCTCTCCTCCTTTGGCATAAAACATCCCAAAGCTTAGTGTGGCTTTCACATACCTTAGTATTCTCCTCGTAGCATCTAGATGACTTTTGCAAGGATGTTGCAATAAATTGACTCACATCTCCAACCGTATAATGCAAGTCCATCCTTTTAATGGTCAAGTGTATCAAGCTCCCAACCATTTTCCTAAACATGGTAACATCCTACACATAACTCCCATCATCAAGCATCCTTGCATTTTGTTCAAGAGGAGTGTCCATTGGTTTACATGTCGTCATTCCATATTTCTCAAGCAAATCAATTGCATTTTGTTCAAGAGGAGTATCCATTGGTTTGCATGTTGTCATTCCATATTTCTCAAGCAAATCAACTGCGTATTGCCTTTGCAGGTCATCTAGATACCTTGATAAGAATTAATCACCTCAATACCAAGGAAATAGCTCAGCTGTCCAAGGTCTTTCATGTCAAATTCACTTGCCAATTTCCTATTGATTGTTGTAATTCCTACATCATGGCTCCCTGTGTTGATCAAA
This sequence comes from Dipteris shenzhenensis, assembly GCF_047967505.1. Classification (NCBI taxonomy): domain Eukaryota; kingdom Viridiplantae; phylum Streptophyta; class Polypodiopsida; order Gleicheniales; family Dipteridaceae; genus Dipteris; species Dipteris shenzhenensis. Next base: position 26,278,346 of record NC_141606.1, read on the forward strand.
TCATCCACATAAATTATAATAACCACCATTTTGGCATCCTCAGTGGGTATTTGGGGTGCACACACCCCTTCGGCTAATGCATATAAACTTCCTTATGTGAAGTGTCATTTAGAAATTCATTTTTAACATCCATGTTTTCCTATCACAAACACCCCCCTCAAAACAAAAGGGAGGGTAGTACATAAACCGTCAAATAAAAATGCTTTATTTAAATGTAATGGAGTCATACTTGGCTTTATCACAGAAGCGATAATGTTATTATATATCAAGATGAATCATATATAAGTGAGTATGAGTCTATGTAAATTACTACAAGATAGTTCATTCTAACACGAGAACAAGTTCCAGACTTAAATTCATGGAATGCAATAACTTCTAAAATTGAAATGAAAATTTGGCAAACTGGCATTGTGCAATTTGATATGGTGCTAAAGATTCACCACGTAGCACCCGAGGTGATTGAGAATTGCTAAGGAAAGAGTGGATGTGAACAATCCTACTATGCATGCCATGGGATTTCAAAAGGAAAATGATAGGCTTCACAGTGTGATAAAGAATATCTAGGAAAAAAGGATGTAGGTTGAAACTGCTTTGCAATATACAAAATACAACTTTGCATCGAGGGGTTCCCTTTCATGTCAATATGGCCCTTGAGGAGTCCCTTTTAGGGGCAAGAGCCATATAGACATGCCACAGATGTCCAATGGCAAGTCGATATGTCTGTTCCCTGTAAAGGGGACCCCTCAAGGGCCATAACGATTACTTATATTAGCATACTTATGTTAGCATACTTGTTAGCACACTTGTTATCATACTTACAGTAGCAGCCTTATGTCAGGATACTGACGTCAGCATACTTTTTAGCATATATACATTAGCATACTTATGTCAAGATACCGATGTTAGCATACTTGTTAGCATACTTATGTTAGCATGATTATGTCAAGATATTGACGTTAGCATACTTGTTAACATAATTATGTTAGCATACTTAAGAAACTGAAGTCAAGATACTTATGTTAGCATACTTATGTCAAGATACTGAAGTTAGCCTACTTTTAGCATACTTATGCTAGCATACTTGTTAGCAAACTTATGCTACCATACTTATGTGAGGATACTGAAGTTAGAAACTTGATATCATACTTACATTATTGTACTTATGTCGAGATACTGATGTTAGCAACTTGATATCATACTTATGTTAATGTACTCATGTTAGCATATGTGGTGACACATATTAATTTTTTAATGGTTCCAAACACTTCATATTGCAACTAGTCCTCAAAGAATAGATTGTTACATGTCAACATCAAAGGGCATGCTATTATATATGACCTGATTGAGAAAAGATTTCTTTGTTTTGGGAGACTCTCCATAGGTATCTTGATGAAACACACAAGGTGTCAGAGTATGTGGACTGTCAGTTGAGTCGTGATGAGTTTAAAGGAATAGTGATGTATTTGTTTGTAGAAGATATCTTTAATGACATAAGAACCCCTCGCTATGACATTTTCCCAATCATCAAGATAGTCCTAATCAAATTACTATTTTTATGCATTGCATTTAAGTAGGTAAAAATATGTGGGGGTTAAAGGTCACTGTGCCTTTACCCCGGTTATGTACAATACTCAAACACATATATAAATGAATGAAAAAGAAGATTAGGGTGTTCTACACCCACCAAAACTTGTGTGGCTCTCTGTTTCTCTCTCTCCCTCTTCCATTCTTGCTTCCGTTGAGAGCACTCTCAGCCGCTTCCTATTGCCATCACTCCGTATGCTGTTGAAGCCCTCGCCTCTCTTCTATTCTTCGATCCTTCCTCGCCTCTCTCCCTCTTTTGTTCTTGCTTCCATTGAGAGCACTCTCAACTAGTATCAGAGCCCGGGTGATCTAGCTAAGCGTGCGTGAATGCTTGGAAGCTCAGCATCTCTGTGGGAGGAAGGAGAAGCTATGTGGGAAGCTTTGTGGGTGATTTTACTTGCATCTGAGTGTGCAGAGACCTTGAAGGAACCTTTGGAAAGTCACTTTGGTTTTGCGAAGTGGTTTTGAGAGCCTGTTAAGTGTTTTCAAAGAAAAAGTCGTTTTTTAAGCTTTTCCCTATTCTGTTCGATGACATAGACTCCGTATTGACTTGTAGAGGCAACTATTGCTTGCTTTTGGTGTCCACTTCACTTCAGGAGCTTGGAAACACCTTTATTCTTGAATTTAGGATCATTTCATTGGTTTTCTAACTCACTGTGTCAGTTCCTACGTTTTTCTGTCCGGGTGTTGGAACTCAAGTTTGGAGCAACCATTTGCAGATCTGTCAGTTCTGGTGGACTCAAGACCCAAGGAGATGTGCATCTACTGTGGTAGAGGAGACATGCGTGTACTTGGGTACACAGAGATTCAGACTATGCAGGGAATGTGGATAGTAGGAGATCCACTTCTAGTTATGTGTTTACCTTTGTAGGTGGTGCAGTGTCGTGGATGTTGTGCATAGAAGTGCATTGCTTTGTCTACCACAAAGGCTGAGTATGTTGCAGCCACAGAGGGTTGCAAGGAGGCTATATGGCTTGATCGACTAGTGGGAGATTTGGGGATTCATACAAGTGTACCGACATTGCATAGTGATTCCATGAGTGCTATTCAACTAGCACGGAATCTGGTCTTTCATGCAAAGACCAAACACATTGAGGTCAGGTACCATTTCATCAAGGAGGTACTTGAGGACAAGCGCATAGAGCTTGTCAAGGTTCATACAGATGATAACCCTGTAGATATGTTGACGAAGAGTCTACCTAGTCAGCGGTTTGAGTATTGTCATGTATTGATGGGCATAGGATAGTATCATTAGGAAAAAAGGGAGCTCATTTTGGGGCCTTTTACGGTTTGGAAAAATAAGCTCTCAACCAATCAATAGAAGGCCAACGTAACATTGAAAATTCACGAAAATAAGAGAAAATAGAAAAAAGAAACAATACTTTATGTAAGTACAAGCGTGCTACATTAATGAGGAGATTGGTTTTTTATTCGTAGAAGATCTTTGGACAAGAAGATAGAATCTAAACTGACATTTTATCTGACAAGATCCTTCCCGCTTCCACCTTCCTTTGAATTTTCAAATGTTGTGCCGCCTTTCGTGCGAAAGGTCTACCATTCTACACCATTGCCTCATTGTGCAACAGCCTTCCTTTTCCAAAACTGCTCCCTTGATCCTGTTTGGCGTAGAGTAAGATGTTTCTCGTCAACTGTCTGTTTGCCCACTTTCTCTTTCTTGAAACTTCAAATTGTTATCTTAGTTACATTACTTTGCTATTGTTACAGATTCAAAAAATCTCCATGGTGAACCAAAACCACGGCCGTTCTTGTGCAAGATGCTCTGTGGATGATAATGCTACGAAGGCAGAATTATACCAAACATCCTTACCTCGTCGACCTGCTTCTTCTATTTCGTCGGTAGAGAATTCAAGTACAGTCAAAACAGAAGGAACTTGGGAAAGGTTTAGTGTTTCGAAAGGAGCATGGGTGCTCATGCAACCTAGCAAAAGAAAAAGACCCCAGACAAAAAACATTTTCTTGGCATCGTGGAAGGGAAGAGTACGAGATTTTAAAATCACCAAAGGGAAGATATCCGTGAAAGAAGTTTTGATTCAGCACGTGTACATGCATAAAGAACTTGTCTTGCGAGACTATCCAAAAAATCTTCCGCAACACAGGCCTAATTGTATATTTTTCTATTGTGGTTTTTTCCTTCGAGGTGTATGGATTTTTAAGATGAAGCTTTCTCTCTTAACTTATTGACATTCTTGTGTTGTTTTATTTCAGATTTATATCCTTCATCGTATGAGACATGGCAAAACATCGATTGTATTCTGGGATTTATAGATGTTCTGCATGGATCGATAGGAGAACAACAATACCAAGGTCGATGTGCAACAGAGCTAGCTCAATCGGGTATATTTTTTACTGATCATTTTTATCAGTTGCTGGACAAAGCTAACACACATGGTGTATTAATAAAACAAGACCTTCCGGCGTGGAATTCGGTGGATTGGCCTCACCCACATTCTAGTGTTACAGAGGCATATAGGGCGAAGCTTTTTACAGAAGTACAGAAAGCTCTGAGGCCCAATATTGCCACTAGGATAGTAAAAATTTCTTTGTGCATGCCTCTCACAGTTTTTGTAGACTTGTTGAATACCTTTCCAGTAAAGGTTTCAAAAACAATGTTCACAGTTAAAGCAACAAATTCGGCATGCATGCCACAATTTTTGGATAAAGGTTGGGATAAGAAGACATGTAGTTCAGTGTTTTGTGAGGTGGTCCAACCTTCTATGCAACTGAAGTACATGGTTGCATCACAAAATTTTATTTTCTCTTTTTATTACAAGCGCAGTCGAATGCTAGGCTCAAAGCTTGTCCCAATGGACCAAGATGAAGAGTCGTTTGGTGCACAAAATAAACTTATTGATATTGATGTTCTTGAGAATGGTGATGTGGTAGCCAATATCTCGTTAAGAGAATGTTGCTCCCTAGCTCAATTACGCAGTGACATTCTGTTTGAGACTGAAGGTTCTATCTCAAACGACTTTTTATTTATCTACAAGAACAGAAAGGTACACCATCTGATTTATCCTAGTCTCTATAAGCATTGCTATTAGTTTAATTTACCACTCTAATTCATATTGCTTTTTTGTAGTTACTCAGAAGAAGAGAGAGCTCAGTTAAATGCAAAGACATAGAAAATTTTAAAATTGAGATCACACATACTCCATAAAGAAAGGTTTTGTATTCAATCAAGTAAGATTTTGTACAGAATTGTTTAGCTGAATCTGTAGAACATATTTCTAACATCCATTTTCTATTTATGTACAGTTTCATCCAGAGGCTGCTCTACATTTTCTGGAGGATCTTCTCTCTGCTGCTCCATCCTGTCCGTGCTCCATCCTGTCTCCTCCACTGCCCCAGAAGCCTCTCTTTGCTGCTTCTCCACCTTCTCCTCAACATCAGCAGCAGGTCTTTGCTCCTGTGTCTGCTCCTCCTCAGCACTCTGTGATTGCTCCTGTGGCTTCTGGTCCTCAACATTAGGTGCTTCATATGTGGGATCAAGGTGTATGACACCTTCTTGTACTTTAGAGCTTTCACCCAGCTCCACAGTAGCTGCTACAATAGGTTTGGGGGAGGCATAGCTCAAAAACCTCAAAATTGTATGAGCTCTAAAATTATGTACATAGTTGGGGCTGAAGCTATCCTCTTTCATCTGCAATGGCAGAGGATAATTTAGAACACTTTGTATCATTATGAATTATCTTCAAGCTAAATGAAAAGTATTTTTCCTTACCAGATCTGGCTGTTCCTTTTCAAAGTAGCTTGAAAGTATATATTTTGCATTGATCAGCACCCTCCATCCACAACTACTTGAATCATTTTGTTGTGGTGTCTGTACAGTTAGAAAAAAATGTTAGAAACTGTGAGCATCAGCACAAAACAAAATTATTCAATAAGTTCAAAGACATAGCATTTAATAGACTTTTTACCTCTAGACTTAATGGCTCTATTGAATCCAACAGAGAGACATTTGGAGGACAATGATCCAATGCATCTAATAGCCTTCTAATACAACTGCAATATGTATAATTTAGTTAGTATGGTATCAAAATAATGAAGTTTTGAGTTCAAAAAGCACACACAGTACTTACAATTTCAGCTCTCTGTGTGTGTTTTTTAGAGAGTTGAATAGAAAGCATTGCTTCTGCTGGATGTCAATAGACACAAAACTCCAGTGGTCACTGCATAAGGAAAAAAGCATAAGAAAATGAAAGGCTACAAGAGTTCCCAATATTAAAGAAGAATCTTAAAAGAAGTAGTCACCCACATACCTGCTATGATATGGAAGTAGCAAAATGTCAGTTACTTCAAAATTGCAGTGTTTGAACCAGCTGGAAATACTCATGGGAGTCTCCTTTGCATCTCTTAATCTAGAAGAAATGGCTGGATCAACAATATGGACTGTATGTTGTACAGAGGGATGAAGCCAGCTTCTCATCATGCTGCATAGGATCAGAACATAATTAGGGTAGGTTATAAAAGAGTTACAAGGAGGATTGATTTGCAAAAAATGTAAAATTTAAAGACACTTACTAGAGCATTGCAAGAATGATAGTATCTGAGCAATACTCATTCTTGTTAGCCAATCCTGCTAAGCATTGTTTTGTTAAATCAAAATCATTGACTGAAACTTCATCCTCAATATGTACAACTACATCAGGGCCCAGCTCCTTCAACCTTCTATGTATGTGTAGCTCCTTCTTTCCAGTCTCCACATCTATAACAGATTTTGTTTCTTTTACTTGCTGCTTCAGTGAGTCCTCATAAGCAGCCTTCCCTCTGGTGTTCTTTGAGTGTGTTACCTCAACAACCTTTACCTCATCAACCTTGACCTTCCTTGTAGGTGGAATTAGCAATATATCTCTCATTTTGATGTCCTGCCATTCCACAGGATGAACCAGCTTGTCATATCTCCATCTCACTCTGGACAAAGTGTTGAAATCTTTGGCCATCAAAGACACCCTGTGAGCATGGGCTGCTACAAGCATTGCATCCTCAAAATATTTCTCCAGGTAATCCTCTGCCATTTCCTACAAGGAAAGAATGGCAGTTCTATTCCACTTGAACCCAAGGTTCCAACTGTCACAAATTTCTCTCACCAGTCTTTGAAAGGGTGCTTTGGGTATTGCAAAACCTATGGCTTTCTGTTGCCTCCTTATTTCCCTAAGCACACCTGCACCCTTATTCAATCTTTTGGCCTTTTGCTTGAGCAAGCTCATTGGCTTACCCTTCCTGCCATGTGAAGCTCTTCCCTTTGGAGGCACACTAAACTTCTTGGAACCTGTCCCAGCTGCTGTTGCTGCAAGACCTCAACTTGCCTTGCAGTTGATTTGGTTCTTGCCATCACTCTGAAAAACTGCATACAAAGGATTGGAAAGAGATCACAGACATGAAGAACATGTTCTAACAAAGAAAAGGCAATCACAGGGGTGGAAGAAGCCAAATAGAGAAATTTGCAATAAAATGCGATATGAGCAGTTTGGAATTTCAAACAGGTCCACATTGCATTTTGCTGCAAATTTTTTAAATGAAATGCTGGTGCACTCCTACAGTGATTTCTATGTTTCTCCAACCAAATACAGTATGAATGGAGGTCATGCAAGAAGATCACATGCAAATATCACACTTGAAGATCTGCATTCCTTCAGTGATTTCTCTGTCTTGGTTTGAGCCTATGCATTTCCATACAGGATGTAATTTTTCTATTTTAGGCAAGAAGATTGCAGAGACTAAGGGGAGTCACAAAACCAGACATGTTCTCACAAAGAAAAGGCAATCACAGAGGTGGAAGAAGCCAAATAGAGAAATTCGCAATAAAATGCGATATGAGCAGTTTGGAATTTCAAACAGGTCCACATCGCATTTTGCTGCAAATTTCTGAAATGACATGCTGGTGAACTTCTACAGTGATTTCTTTGTCTCTCCAGCCAAATACAGTATGAATGGAGTTTATGAAAGAAGACTACAGCTATGGAAGTCAAAAAACCAGAACATGTTCTCACAAAGAGAAGGCAATCACAGGGGTGGAAGAAGCCAAATAGAGAAATTTGCAATAAAATGCGATATGAGCAGTTTGGAATTTCAAACAGGTCCACATCGCATTTTGCTGCAAATTTTTTAAATGACATGCTGGTGCACTCCTACAGTGATTTCTATGTTTCTCCAACCAAATACAGTATGAATGGAGGTTATGCAAGAAGATCACATGCAAATATCACACTTGAAGATCTGCTTTCCTACAGTGATTTCTCTGTCTTGGTTTGAGTCTATGCATTTCCATACAGTATGTATTTTTTCTATTTTAGGCAAAAAGATTGCAGAGACTAAGGGGAGAACCCATTGTTACTGACCTGGAGTCTATCTGTGGATGTGATGTGCTGCTAAGGAGTAATCTGTGCTGAGGATGATTCTGTGCTGCTGGACAAGATGCTGATGCTGCAGAGTATGGAGGTAGGGAGGCAAGAGAGTAGAGACTGGAGGGCAAGAGTTCTAAAACAGGATACCACAAAGAAGTGCAAATAGAATTAAAGAATCACTAAATCCCACACGTGTGGAATCTAGTCGTTTTTCACACGTGTGGATGGGACCCAGATCTCTTGGAGTTTGAAATCTGGCACGTGTGAAAGTACACTTTATTCCTTGGAACTTGTGCCATTCATTATTTCATCATGAATACCACAACCACTTTTCCCTCCCCTGGATTCCAATCTCTCATCCCTGCCACGACTCTCTCCTGATCCTTTCTCTCTGATCCTTTCCTACCCAGCACACTCCATCCAGACTGCAACACCTACCTGAAGACAGTACTGCCAGATCTCCAGGTTACCTAGAGTGCAAGGTTCAAGCTGGAGAAAGAGCAGGAGATTTACCAGTGCAACTCAATCAGCATGGAAAAGGAAAAAAAAGGTCAGAGTTCTAGCTTGGTTTCAATGTTTTTCAACATTTATTTCTTCCATCCATTGGATTTTTGATGTCCCAATGTCTTCACTCAGCTCCATCCTTCTTCCACAATGTGGTAAATCACCCAGAAATTAGATTGTAGGTTGATATGAATAGAAACAAGAAATTTGCAACAAAATGCGAGGAGAGTGGTTTAGAATTCTCTAAACAGCCCATATCGCATTTTGCTGCAAATTCCTGTTGTGGACTCCTTGCTCATGAAAAGTTTCACTCATTCCATTTTTTCTCTTGCATATGAGATCATAGTGTCCAGGAATCACTGAAATGAACCAAGTGCTTGATTTGACATGCACATGAACAGAACTTGAGAATTTGCAACAAAATGCGAGGAGAGTGGTTTATAGTTCTCTAAACAGCCCATATCGCATTTTGCTGCAAATTCCTGTTGTTGACACATTCCTCATGAATAAATTCACTCATTCCATTATTTCTCTTGCATATGAGATCATAGTGTCCAGGAATCACTGAGATGAACCAAGTTCTTGATTTGACATGCACATGAACAGAATTTGAGAATTTGCAACAAAATGCGAGGAGAGTGGTTTACAATTCTCTAAACAGCCCATATCGCATTTTGTTGCAAATTCCTGTGTATTATTTGTTTCTCACTTCTACCTCATTAATTTGCTATCTTCAGCCCTGTGGAAATCTTCCTTGATGATGAGAAATGTTTTTGTTTTGGAACAGCTGGCTCCCAGGCCCCACCTTTCAAGAGGAAGCTGGACTTTTCTGCTGCTATAATTAGACCACAGCAATCACCAGGTGAGTGATGAGATGTCATGAAGGAATTATCTGGTGATATACAATGCATTCACTGATTGCATATGTCAGCATATAGAATTCATAGTATATAAGTTTTTGAACAGGCAAAAAGAAGAGGCTGGAGCAGAGTGCTGATTCTTCCATTAAAAAACAAATGGAACCAGAAGAGGATAGTTCTCCAGATTTGCTCCTATTTGAGTTTCTTCACAAATGCAAGGCTCAGAGTAACTTCCATTTATACCACAGTATTTTCAACATGGAGTTCTCAATGAGCTCTGTACTGGAGCAACACAAAGATTTTCTTTCAGACTATTGGGATGCCTTCAAAGAACTGACAGAGGCAGGAAGAATTGTGGGAGGTGAAAAGGTTTTTGTGCACCTTAATCATATTGTCTCCAATGACAGGCTGAGGTACCATGTGAGCAGAAGATTTGATAGCCTGCCTGATCACTATAAATTCAACTGTACTTTGCACACCAGAAAGTGCAGAGTGCTGGAGGAGAGCATGGCATTTCTTATGTACATTGTCTTCAGTCAGGAGTCTTTGGATGAACAAGGGCAGGAAACAGAAGAAGAAGACACATCTGAAGCTTCTGAAAAGGAGGATGTTTCTTTGGGCTCTGAAATGGCAGAGCAAGAAGAAGATATCAACCTTCAGGATGAGGGGCTGCAAGTGGCTGCTCTTGACCTTGTTCAACTAAGGAAAAAAACTCTGAGGGGAGCAGAGCCAGTTGAAGATTTTGATGTTCAGAGCAGCAACTATGCAGTGCCCATGCTTCCAGGTGTGTTGATTGGTGGAAAGGATTATGTTTTCCTCCATGATATAGAGTGTATGTTTGATTTGAGGGAGGACTATGCCATTTCCCTTATTGCCCAGGCTTCAAGGCTTGACAAGGAGGTTGGCATAGAGGATGACCATTCACTTCTGGCTTTGGAAACAATGTTTGATCCTGTAGAGGCCCTTTCATTTTGTTTCAAAGAGGCTGAAAAGTTCCAAGAGCCAGATGAAGCTACCTTCCAGCTCACACAGGAAGCTATGAATCTCTCAGCTCTATACACAGAAAAGACTAGAGAAGAGGCTGTACAAGAAGGGAGAGGGATAAATCTTTGGAAAGATGAACTGCTTGTTGCTGATGAAAATGAGAAGGTACTTCAAATCATATACTTTGACTTCTGCTTAACTTTAGTTTTGTAGGTTGTGTATTGTCTCACTCCAATCCTTTGATATGTTGCAGCTACAAATTGAGGATGACACATTCCTCCAGAGATCAAGTGGAAGCAGGCAGGTTGGGTTTCGCAAAATGTCAGGCCTAGCTCATTATATTCATGATCTAGGCAGTGCCAAGATCTTGATTTACCATAGGCAGTTGAGCAACAATGGAGAAGCCATTGTTTACTTCCTTAAATGTTTGTCCAGGGCTTTAGGTGGACATGCTCTTTCATGGCAAAAGGAAAAGATCATTTCGATAGAGAGGTTGTCTGCCATAGATATATTTGGAGATTATGTGAATAAGCAGGCCTCTAGGGCCGCTTACTTTTTGTCTTACACTTCTTATGCATTAGCATGTGGTGTTAAGGACCCCAAATATTTGGAGGGCTATGGAAAACACCAGCTCGTAAGGTTTCGAGAGCCACCCATGATTGCATCAGGCCACACAGTCCACGAAGAGGAACAGGTGGAGAGAGCTGAAGAAAAGGATAAAGAGACAGTCGACATCAAGCCAATAAAGAAGAAAAAGACTCCAATCAAGATCAAAAAGAGAGTTCCGATGAACAGGCCCTGGGAGAAATAGGATTTAGTCATCGAATATAGCACAAACATTATATTAAATTTGAACTGATTTGTATAAAGTCTTTGATATCTGGTATGATCTTGTATAAATGATTAATAAGTTGATGATGAAATGATTTGTACATTTACATAGAGTGGTGTCGTTAAATATTAAATGAACAATATATTGAAATTGTAAACAAATTGTATTAAGTTCAGATCATATGTTTCACATTGAAATTTTTTTCATGCATAACACCAAGAGTCACTTGTTCCACTAAAAAAATTTCTATTGAATGAGTTTGAAAACATGTGGACATAACACCAATAAGTTACAAATGAGTCCTATTCATGTTTACTTGTCCATTTATGGTTTCTAAATATCTTCGATTCCCTCCACTGTCTATGTCTCTCTGCTGCAATTGAATTGTCTAGAGCTTGTCTTCATCTTTGCTTTTGGGCTAGAAGAAAAGCAAGCTTGATTTTGGAGCTAGCAACTTTTCTTTTAGCATGCAACCTTTGTAGTATGCCTCGGTAAAACCATTGGAAGACTTCCTTCAGACTATTCACCTTCTGACTCCCTCCATAGTGTTGTGTGTGTCTAAAAAATGCATTACGTGCCATGTAGTGAGACTTCTCCATGCCTTGGGTAGACCAAATAGCTGGGCATCCATACTTTTTGACAAAATAGGGAAGGTGGTTGTATATGATATGCTGTAAGACATAAGAATGCATAGTAAGTAATAAAAAAAAAGAAGATCACACTTAAGTAAAAGAAAAAGACATAACCTTACCATGTAGTGAGTTATATTGCAGGTTGTCCACGCGTCTTTCATTGACTTTCCAAAATGTTTAATTGCCTCCTCAAAGTTCTTGTAATCACTCTTTGTCCATGTTACTTTGTCACAGAACATGAAGAGTTGATCAAGAGACCTCCACACCTCTGCCTTCCTATTTCGTGCTTCCCCATCTGCCTCATGATCTTTCACAGCATTATGGACTTGCTTCCACAATCCATAATTAATCTTTGAAACTGCTCTACCTTGCCTTACTTGCTTACTGTGTTTGGATCGAGACAAGAATCTTCTTGCCTTAACACCACCAATAGAGGGTTTGATTGGTACCTCCTTGCCATTGGTAGACTTTTTAAAATCCCTTGTGATTTGAACATCTCCTCCATGCAGACCTATATCGGATAACACTTTTTCCAATGCTTGAAGAGCATCCTTTCTATTTTTTTCGGGACGGAGTTTCCAAGCAAATCCAATATATAAAAATACCAATTTCTCAATAATTCGACATAGACCATGCAATGTGCAGATGTGAACATTACATAGTGGAATGTCCAGAATGGCCTTGAAGTCAGGGTCAACTTTATCTCTATTAGGTGCTCTCTTCCACCATTTTGAATCCATTACTTGAGCTGATTCTTTGCAGTAAAGACAAGGAGACTTTGAGTTGCCTCCTTTACTAATGTTATACATGCACTTAAGTGTTTTAAGATCCCCGGCCATGTGCCACTCTACTTGAAAATCACCTTTTCCTGCAACATGGAGATTCTCGCCTTGCACTTGTCTTTTGATTACTGTTGGTATTTCCGTGTGATGAAACACCCAATCTAGTGTTTCATGGTCTTCGGTCTTCACCTGTGAGATTATAGAAAACAAAAGTATTACTATATCAGATTTGAAAACAATGACCAAAATCAAGTATAAAACAACCCATGATCATACCTGGAACGAGCCTAACCACCATATGTGTTTCTCTGACTGCACACTAAAATACTTCGAACTCGCTTCAGTCAATGATGTATCAATCGCTCCATTCATCAATGTAATAGTAACTCTTTCCATTTTCTTTTCCTTTACAACCTCACACTCATCTAGTTTGATAACAAATTTCAAAATGCCTTTGCACTCCTCAAATGTTATTCCATAAAACTCGACCATTCTTTTTTGAAGTTGTTGCAGATCTAAAAATATATCGTTCCAAGGATCATACACAGTGGTTCCTTTAACACCATGAAATATTTCTTCAATATGGATATATTGCCCAATAAATTCATCTATACTTTCATTCAAATGACCTCTTATCCTCCACACGGTTGCTGGATTTGGCAGTAAAACTCGTTTAATCCTTTGATCTTTCAAAGTTGAGGATATCGCATGGAAAATCGAACTATATCCCTTCCTGCTAACTCCACTAACATCAAGAGCCTCTTGGATTATAGTGCCATCAACTTGATTATTGGATACAAAGTCCTCTACAACATTGCGTTTGACTGTTTTGTATTTTTTTTCCTCAATCAAACCTTTTGCTACACCGCAAGAAAGCAATCCTTTCATTTGTTTAACAGGAAGAAGGTTCGGGTCCATATTTTCTTTTGCAGGCTCCAATAATTTCCTGTAATAACAACACAATATGACTATATTATTCAGCACCTCCATTCTTATTTTGCGACAATCAACGAAATAGATATAGTCTGGAAGAGAGCCTTTTTGAGTATACAAAATGATAAATTTCAATCTAACCTTGCTTCCTGAATTCGTCGCTTGCATCCACCAGTCCCAGCCTTCAAATTTGCAATGTTTTTAATCTTCCTGCTACGTTGTCTATCTCCAAGCACGGTTCTCTTCTTTCTTGCTCTTGTCAATTCTTTTTTACTCTTTGAATGCTCCTCGATTTCATTCTGCAACTGCTGCTCCAATTTTGCACGAATGGCTATCTCCTCCATCTTGGCCCCCTTTTCTTGTAGGTACATCATTTTATACGTTTCCGCAAATGCAGACTGCGCTGAAATATAACCAAGAAGTCCATTTTGTCCATCGCCGGCAAATTTCAGTAATGTGGTGGGATTGACAAATGGAGGTGTAGAGTTTTTTACTTGACATTTTGGATATATGCTTCCGTCGCACCATAAGTCAATATGTTGAAGCCCTTCTCTTCTCATATTTTCCCGCTGTTGAGCATTCAGCACCGTATCCTTTCGTCTTTTTTGTGCTGGAGCATATTGTTCTTCCAAGTCGATGTGAAGATGGTGTAATCGCTTCTTCTCAGATAGTGACTCACTAGTATCGGCCATTTTTTGTGCTCCTCAGGTTGCGAAGTTTGTTTTTCAATCTCATAGTCGTTTTGTAACATGAATCGTGGAAGTGTGGCGGTATCCATGTGAATATTTTGAAAACTTGCAATCACTAAGTTCAGTGATGGACTCTTAATGAAAGACCTGCACACGTCAGCCAAAGAGATGCAGAATCTTTGGTAAACAAAAAAAAATCTAAGAGGATATTTAATACAAAATCATGTTAGTCAGACAAAAGATGAGGTCTTTTAGGAGAGAAATAAATCAAAAAATAGTGAATTTGTTACAGGGCCCCAAAATGAGTTCCCTTTTTCCCTAATGACTCACTAGTTGTTCTCCCTTAAAGGCACATTGTCCTTTAAGTGGGAGGTTGTGGGGGTTAAAAGGCACTGTGCCTTTACCCCGGTTATGTACAATACTCAAACACATATATAAATGAATGAAAAAGAAGATTAGGGTGTTCTACACCCATCAAAACTTGTGTGGCTCTCTGTTTCTCTCTCTCCCTCTTCCGTTCTTGCTTCCATTTACAGCACTCTCAAAATATGCACACTTAACATTATTGGTCTTAGCATTGACTACAAAATTGTGATCAATACACAAAGCATTTCTTAACACATCATGATGGCCTTAAAAAGTTGTAGATGTGTATGCATCTTCCTCATTTGTAGTAGTAGGCTGTATATATGGCAAAGGTGCCAACGTGTGAAAACCCCAAGGTTGCACATGTGCTTTGTTGGTACATCTGTTCCAAAGCCCATGCATGCATGCATCACAAAATCATGACAAATGTTTGGTAGCAAGGCCTAATGGATCTTGTGGGTTGTGACCACGAAAAGGACGTGAATTTGGAATAGCTTCATAGTTCCAATCATTTTCTCTGTTCACATATCCTCCCTTTATTTCCCAAAATACATGAGCACACTCCCTTTGTTTGGATGTATAAGAGACCATAGCTCCCTCAAATAAGTTGGCCTGCAGGAAAAAAATAATATTGTTTGCACACTTTAAAATAGCACCATCTTTCTTTAGTTGTTCATGTGTTAAGGCTCTTTTAATAACATCCCCTACTTCATCGTCTCTGCTTTGCCATGCCCACTTGCAAAGAAGTACCAAGTTATTTCCATGCATGTCATTCAGCCATACCTAGCAACAAAATAGAAGGGACTACCAACCTGGGAGGTAGCCCCATTAGACCAAACTCAATGCCATTTCACTGCAACTCCTTGTTCTTTCAACCACATCTCGTGTAACGTGAAACGATGTTGTAAAAATAATGTGTCATGCTACCTATCATCTGAAATGAAGAAGTGAATAGTTTTAATAACATTTCCTACCTTACAATAGTAAGCTATATGCACAAAAATTGAGACCTATACTGAATACCAGTGCTCATTCTGTTCTTTGAAAGCATAATTTTCTTCGAAGTCTATAGTTGAGACAACCACATCATCAAGGAATTTGATTTTTGTGGTTGTGGAGGACGTTGGTGTTTTGTGGTTGTGGAGGACATGGGTGCATGGCAAAATGGAGAATGTGGTGGCTCCTTTTCCTTTGAAGTCTTACCCATGCATTCTTGATGTAAGAAAATCTCCCTTCAAAGTACGGACCCTCCCATTTCATGTCAGAAGCAATCTATTTGACCCTTAAGCACAAAGTGGTGCAAATATTGGTCCCCATATTCATTATGAAATATATCAAAAAACTGTTCTTATAGGATCCTCCATCCATGCTCTACCATGGTTAGAATGAGATGTTACATGTCAATTTCACCATTGTTGAAATACCTCTCAATGATGTCTTGGTCGATAGTTTGACTTTATCCTGCAGTAAGGGTGAGCTCTCAACCATTTTCTCTTCTCACCCACACGGGCCATTTTCTCACCCACACGGGCCATCTTGAAATGTTGGCAGGTGTCAAAATTAAAGCTATACCACAGAATTTGAATCAAATTTAGTGCCAACTATGGTAGATAAAACATGCAAGCAATTTTGTAATTTCACAAACCTTGAGTGCAACACACTACTCTTGCTGAAGTTGAGTGTCTATCTAGGTTATAGACAACTAAAAATATAAACATTTTAACTCATACTATAACACAAAACTCTTGAGGGCAATGAGTGCCAGCCGAGGCCATAAAACATAAAACAAGACTATGGAAACATATTTATACTTTAACTCAAGCTATAACAGATACACACACACACACACACACATGAGTGCCAACCTAGATCTTTAAAAACTAAAAACGAAACTAGTAGAATACTTTCTAAATTTTAATTTAGACTATAACACACCACCCTCAAGAGATCAGTGCTATCCTAGGTGTTTAAGATCTTTTAAAAAAACCATGCAAACATGTTTACAATTCAGACTTGGACTATAACATGAGAGGCCAGTTGGGTCTTTAAAGTCTTAAAACAAAATTATGCAAACACAATTATAATTTATCTAAGGCCATAACACGCAACACTCACAACAGAGATAAGTGCCACTTTGAGAATTTTAAAAAAAAGACGAAACACTTACATAAAGTCACCTATGGAAATCAAACTAAAGAGGAGTGAGGTGGTAGAAGAAGTGCAAATCAGGCCACCAGGGGCAGGCAGAAGGAGGGAAATTTCCAAACTATGTTCATCCAAATAACCAAAAAAGCAGTGCTGGAAAATTTATGCACACCACAACATTCTTAAGAATAAATATTAATCATATGAATAGAGGTCATTTGTATGAATAAGTTGTTCGTACAAATTAAAGAACATAATTTCATTTGAACCATTTTAAATTTGAAAATTCATTTTTTTAGTTGGTTTTTTTGTATTCAAGCAAATTAATGCAGCTTAGTCCATCTACTCAATGAGCCTCAAGTTAGTCTTTATAAACACTCCATGTGGTTGCTTTCAATTTTTAGCACCTTATATGCCTTTTTGCACTTCCACATGGATTTTTTTGGCACCGTTTCAGCAATTCTTGAGATTTTTATTACACTTTCTGACATTTTTAATTTTAAAAAATGTCGTGGAGTTTGTTAGCACTTCAATGCAATTTTGAAGCATGCTTTAGGTTCTCTTTGCACTCTAATAGAACTTTATTTGCACTTTTTGGTACTTTTTGGCACTTCTTGAATCTCACGCCTTTTACCACTTGTTATTACTTCATGGAATTGCTTAACAATTGCAAGCAATTTTGGAGCACCCTTGAGCTTCTCCTAGCACTCTTTGAGCACTTTTGATCAATGCTATCGCACTTTTTATGACCTTTGAGCACTTTTTAACACTTTTTGAGTGCTTTCTAAGCACCCTTTAGTAGTTCATGGAAGTTGTTAGCAATTCTAAGAAACTTTGGAGCACTCTTGAGATTCACTTCACACTTATTGAGCACTTTTAAACACTATTATAATGCTTTTTAGCAATGTTGAGTGCTTTTTATTCACTTTTTTTCATTTTTCCTAGGTTTTGTCACTGTTCAACAATTTTCTACATTGTTTAGCAATTTTTTACACTGTTTAGTCAGTGTTTAGCAATTCTTTACACTTTGGCACTTCTTGTGACAGTTTAGTGCTTCTTGGAACTGGTTAACGATTCTAGCCAATGTTTTAATACCCTTTGTTCACTCATAAGCAATCTAATAACACTTTTTAGGGCTTATCTTAGCACCCTTTGAGCTTGTTGTAGTATTTTTTAGTACTTTTAGGCACTTGTTGAGCACTTTTTGAGCACTTTTTAATGCTTTTGGCACATTTTGACACTTTTTATTTCCTTTATGTGCTTTTTCAACCTTTCAACAATTGCAAGCAACTTTTGAGCAATTTTTATTCACAGTTGAGCAAACTAATAGCATCTTTTAAGATAATTGAGAACTTTTTTATCACTTTTGAGTAGTATGATAGCACTTTTTTAACACCTTTTAGCACTTTTTAGTGCTTTTTTTGCACCACCATGGTGGTTCAATAAGTTGTAGTGTCTCAAGTAATCCATGGCAATGGCATGTCAACCAATGCATGTCTAATACCATGATGGTTGAAAGTAGATCAACCACGATGAAAGTAGATCAAACGCGATGATGATCAAAACAAGTCACATCAACTAGGTACCATGATGGTCAAAACCAAACACATCAACCACCACAATGGTTGAAACTAACCAAGACAACCATTATAATGGATGAAACAAGCCGCATCAACCAAGATGCAAAGAGTCTACAAAGCAAATGACATTTCTATGCATTGGGAATTAAAAAGCAATTTTAACCTAATAAAAGAAAATTTTTAGAATGATCTACATAAAAGGCAACCCAACTCAATTAAAATTTTAAAAACATTGTGCATAGAAATCCATAAAGTTCTCCCGCTAAGAAGGCAGTGCTAATAAACACTCCACTTTTAACAACATATTTGGAGAAAAGAGAAGAGTGTTTATATCAATACACTATACTCTTAACACATCAATGTATGAGGGGAAAAAAACATGTTCACATTATTATAATTTTGTAAGATTCACATTTGGCAAAAGAATATTGAGGTCCACTAGCTGCTCAACTTTTCTTCTAATAAAACAACTTGTAAACTCTTTTCACGATCCTTGGTCCATACAAAATGGCCATTTTCATCTTGAGGGACAACATGAAGGAACTCCCCTATAAATGTTGTAATATGACCCTCATGGGGAGGGTTCTTGGATCTAAGGTTCAAAGGTGTTGGATGATAGGCTTAGTTGATGTGATTGCATGACAACTCATTGGTTGGCTGATGTGGAGACTTGCTGGTGATTAGTCTTTGAATGGAGGGGTCTTTGAATGGAGGGCTTGTGATTGGCTCCCACATGTAGTAAGGGTGGCTATTGTTAAGCATGCAACAACTCGTGGTTGCTAGCAAGTTCTAGACATGGCATGTACATGGTGGTCACTCTATGTGACTCTTCAGGATCATAGGCGATGAGAGTCTTCTACAAAGCATTAGGCTACGAAGGAGGAAGGTCCTTTTGTTCGAGCCCACGAGGCCTTGTCTACGATGTAATCTATGTCTGACAAGCTACTCATTAGGATCTTAGTCGAGTATTTTAGTGAGTCGGTTAGAGAGTCTTTTAGTTTTGTGTTTTCATAGTTGTATGCCAAAAAATCGAGTATGAGTGAGGCTTGTCTGAGATAATGGAAGATATTGGACCAAAAGAAGTACAAATCAGGTTCTTTGGGAAGTGAGTATTTTTCTCCACCAAAGGTATGCTGATCATGAATATACAGAGAAGAGTTCATCAAAGCCAATTCTATGGAGTCTTGGAAGAGTGATTCGGCAACTTTGCACAGGAGATGTGGAAGATGAGGTCAAGTGTTTGGGTTAGTTTCTTCACCACCTTGATCTCGAATGAGGGTTGGTGAAAAAGATTGATGCACATGAAAGAAATTCATGACATATTCCATGAGAGGCACCCACATGCAATTCTATGATCTCCTTGCATGAGAAAATCCAAAGAGGCATCTCTGCTTGCTCTCTTTTCTCAATCTCATTTGGTCTTGTGGATGATTGTCCCTATCACTCTCTTCCTCTCAATATTAGCTCTAGACATCTAAATTCAAAGGTGCATCTCTCTCTCTCTCTCTCTCTCTCTCTCTCTCTCTCTCACTCTGGACCCCTTCGCCTAAATGACTTCTTTGTCTTTTTCTTTTTCTTGCTTTCATCCACCCATGTGCCATGGCATCATGAGAGCCAATTCTCATTCCATTCTCATGTTCACACCGCTTCCCAGCAAAACCTCCAATTCTTGAAACACTACTCTCCTGCTGAACATCTAGCAAGGATGCATGTTTATGATCCTCTTTTTGGCATGCCAACCATGGGCAATCGTATTTCACATGCATGCCTTTCATTACACTCATAGCAAATAATAATAGTTGGATCTTGTAAAACACTTGGTTCCATCTTGGGTACCGTGATTACTAAATGCAGCTTGTTCATTGAACTCAACCATCATCCTCTCCATGTGCTTTACTATTTGACTTCCATTTGGGGGTGACATGGTAACTATGTTATCACTGTAGAGTGAGCACCTGTAATCATAGCTTTTGTCATCCTATGTTTAGCCATTACTACTTGCAAAGTAGCTACATAAGTATAGGGATATTTGCCTACAACCTTCCTCTTCAACCCGAGCTCAAGCAGACTTATTTGGTTGGAAGCAACCACACAGCCACACATTCTCTCTTTCAAATGTTCTTCAATACACTATGAGAAATTGACATTTCTCATCCCTTTTAATGATTTTCTTTTTAGCACCACTACTTCAATTCGTGCTATGGTGACCCAATCTCCCGCTTGCATAGCACTTTTATCAACTATCACTCCTTTTATGTCTAGAGCTCCATGTGATCATGAATGGATTAAATTAGTAGCTTTCTTCCCCCTTAGAGAGGATTACCAAAAAGTGAGCGAAGAAAAGTGAGCAAGGCCAAATAAGCGAGCGTGGACAAACAACAATGCAAGGTATTATCTGCTTAATAAAAACCACATCATATTCATCCAAGACAACCAATTACCACAATTTGTGCTCCAAGAAAGCTTACCCACTCGCCTGCATCTTGGCTAGCATGTTTCCAGAAGTACATGTTCAAATCATGTTTCCTTTGCTGTGAAAAAGTAATGATAAAATAAAACATTGAATGCTTTCAATAATGAGAATAGTAACATATTACATTAACTGCTCTTCATGTTGTCAGAAGACACCTTTTTTCTAAAAGTTATTAACTCCATAGCACAAAAAGCATATGTCATACAAATAAAAATTGATATAAAAATTTGATGCTTGAAAATATCTTCCAACCCTTGGAATGATTGTACAAAATGTTTTTTCGTGCATTGCCAAAACATGGAAGCACACCTTTGTATATCATCCGCATCCAAAGGAAATATAAAAAAGGGACATCTAGGCTACCTACTAAATGCTTGATGGGTTTCTTCCACCTTCAAAAAATACAACTTAGTGCAGCTTCATGCAAGGAAGCACACCTACATATATTATTCGATTCTGAAGGAAATGCAAAAAAAGGGCATCCAAGCCATACACTACATACTTGATGGGTTTCTTCTACCACCCAGAGCTTGAAATAATTCAACTTTTGTCAATGCAGTCTGATGCATAAATTGATGCACCATCTCAGTTAGCCCAAGACAACAATAAACATGAAGTATATGTGCTTGCAAGGCATGTAGGGACTTTTTCTTACTTCCCTTTCTGTGAAATCAAGGCATGTGCAACGTGGAAACTCTGAAATCAAGATGCTATATGTTAACCCCTTGGACATTGATCCTGTTGTACGAACATGGAATACATGCACCTCATGTGGAATAATGATGTTCTCTCTCACCACCTCCCCATTTTTTGTAATTGCCTTGTGTATCCTTTCCTTGAAATCTTTATTCAACTTTTCATGAAACAAGCTTTCCATCACGATGAGAAGGGCACACATGGCTAGGTGTATGGATCTGATGTGCATAAGGAGGTCCCATCACACCAATAGAATCATCACTATTAAATACAAACCCTACCCTTACAAGGGCACCCCTCTCATCTACAGTCATTCATGTCCCACTTGCAACCTTCCATACACCTGGAGAGACCCCAGGAACACCTTGAATGGATTTATCCACATTCCATGTATGGGTGACAGAAGTATTACAAAACCATACAAACTGCTCTGTCACTCCATGAGAATGTTGCCTTCTTCCCTTAAAACAAGGGGCTGGCATACCATAACTTGCACTTCTACCAAGTGCATTGATTAATGCCCCACATCGTCTCTAACTCTCTGCCAAGTTCCCAAAGCATGTGACAATGCTATGTGGTTCGGTTCTCCTGATCGCCCAATTGGCTTCATGAATATCTATCTCTCTACAAACCATGTCTTGTGATGGACTTTTAAATTTAACAATTTGTCTTCTTTTTCCTGTCACTCTCCTTGTTGTCATTGTCATGTATTCTGGTCAATGACTATCATTTGCATGGACCGATGTTGAACATTTTGAACCCCTCTTTCTTCTTATGCTCACTGGTTCTGTTATTGGCCTATTCATCTCAGGAGATTGTATCCCAGCCTCTTCAATCACTATGTGTGATAAATCCACAAGCCTATTTCTGTCCCCTTTATCAGACCCACTACCATCAATTATTCTTCGCCGGAGAGCATCCAAATTTGGTCCTATACCCAAGGGTCTTCCATTCATAAAGGCATTGTAGTGGGCACTCTGAAGAACACTCATTGCAAGATCTGCTGCACAAGCATCATACAATGTTATGTGTTTTGCATATCCATGTGCTGCTCTCATGCTAGAATGTTTTGTCTCTAAAAGGTTCACTGTAGGAACAAATCCAGAGTGCTCTTCTTGCCGCAAGAACATTCCCCCGCACTGGTTGACTCTAACATCCCACCAAGTAAGCCACGTATGCAATGTTGTAGCTCACCCTCCTTCACATGAATCGGGGACCAATACAAATTCAATGTTTACTTGCATTGGTCTGCAGAAGTTGAAGTTGTTGCCTCTCTCCACTTCCAACATAGAACTTTATTCTCCTCTTGAAATTGTGGCTTAATGCATCGTCTGGTGTCCTCAACCATGCTCATCTCCCAATGGAAAACACAAGTTCTTTCTCTACCATCCATCACATTTTCAGGTCCACCATTGTAAAGAGTGCGGACAGCCAGCCAATTTGCTCCTACTCCATCTGCCATGAATCCACAAAATTCAGGTTTTTTAAAACCATTCTTCTCCATTGTATTGTTCAGTAGCTCCCAGAATCGAACTTGAGCATGGTTATCCTCCACCTTGAATTCACATATTGCTATAGTTAATAGTTCCCTTATGAATGGGTCATACACATGAGCACCCATTGTTGACCATCCCCTCACTCGATGCACATGGTCAAAATGAACCCATTGTGATCCCAAGCTTCCACCAGGCTGCATGCAATTCACTAGATCAACTCCTGATCCTAGACCAATGGTCGATATTTTGAAGATATGTGGTTGTTGTTCATCTTGCAATTGTTCAGGAAATAGGATACTTTGTAGGTATGGATATTTGCATCTCCTCTTTAAATCAAGTATTGAATCCATTCCACCATCCCCTCCTCTAGCCTCACTTCTTGCGCTCTACACCACTCTCTAAAGCCTCCTTCTCTAGGTCATTGATGTAATGGTTTCAAGCACTGCTTCAAACTTTTGATCATCTAGTGGCTCCACAACAACCCCATCCTTTGCTAGCACCATAGACATCTTGATATTTTTGCAAGAGGAATATCCATTCAACCTAACTGAAATGAGATCCTCTACTTGCATTTCCTTTGCTCGACTTCTACCTTTTTCAACTGGATGGTCATGGAAACCCACATGCACTGTGCATCTCGTTGTCTTCACTCATTCATGGGGAAAGAAATAATATATAATAGCACTGCATAGGTAAACACACTCTGGTATTGCATCACAATGCTTGCACACAAGTGACCCCAAGGCTGGATCAATGGGACCAGGTAGAGGAGGTCTCGTAAGCTTTTCTTTCCATTGTGTATCATTTAAAACTCCCATTCATTCAAGGAAAGGACAATCCAAATTACAACATCTCAAATAACCTGAACATCTACTCATTCTCACAACACCATTGAAGCAATCTTGCGAACATGTGGAATATTTTGTCCAAACATGACCATCAGCATTCTATTCCATTCCAGACATTGGTAAACCCTTAGGCATAAGTGGAAGTTCGAAGACAATATATCCATCGTAAGTTAGAGGAAGCTCAGTAACCTTCTCCACCTGAAGTGCAGATTTGAGCACAACATGAAGAGAACTATTCAAAGGCATCCTCTCTATCAGTGAAACCACACTATTTAGTTCATGGTTCATAAAATCACCATGAGTACCTCTTTTATAGGGCATGTGAACTCTTAAGGTTGATTGTTGGCTACCATTCTTGAACCCTTTTTGACCATCCTCTAAGTTCACCACTTAAAGTACAATGGCAAGCTCATCTATTCCGATTTCTTGATGCAGCTCAATGTCCTCGTTCTCAATGTGAAAGTGTTCCTTAAGCTTCACCAATGAAACCTCCAGGAAAGGAGTGTCAAAACTAATGGTCAATGATTCGTGTTCTCCAAAGCGAATGAAAACTGAGAAAGGCATGATTCAAATGCTAGAGCCAAGATGTAGCACCAGATGACACCGACCAAAGAACAAGAGAAAAGCTAGCTACACAAAGGGCCCGGAAGCAGGGAGGCAAAAGAAGAAATGGCATAGATGTGTTGGAGTCCGAAGAGAATGGAGCAAAGAGAAGTGTTGAAAGAGCCACTGAGAGGGATTATGGGAGAGAAGAGAAGAAGCAAGTTCGTCTCTATAAGTGTCAAATGCAAATGGATGTCACTATTAGCATCCAAGGTGGTCGTTTAACTGCAAGTATTTATTGAACAATATGTGTGTATTTGTTTAGAATAATGGTAATCTTTGAACAAGATGCCTTCATGCATATAGTAACTTGAATGACACCTCCATGCATTTCATTCAGTAAGGGTGTACATTTAATATAAATGAATAAAAAGAGAAGTAACTTTCAAATTTATATATTGGTATTGAAAGACTTTTTAAAATATCAAGAAAAAAATTAAAGATTTATAATTACTATATTTTACTAGTAATAGTTAGAATGAGTAGTATCTTCAAATCCATATCTAAAATGAAAACTATCAAAATGTGTTAGTTTACTTCACATTTGCATGAACGAGCAATATTACTATTTCCATCATGAGTCATTACAAGGTGTTCTCCTCACTATTACAAGGGTTATGCGGTTTCTGGCGTTAGCCATACCCACGTCTTCTCCTACCGTCGTCTAATAATGACCAGGCCTGCAAAATCCCTCAAAAATCGTTTCTCTAAAGGCTAGGCCTGCCATCGCCTACAAAATCGTTACTATAAAATCGCCTGCAAAATCTGGAGATATTATAAGGAAGGGCTTGGTGGGCTGGGTCTCTCTCTTTCTATCCAGCCCTGAAGTGATTTTATTTCTCTTTATATATATATATATATATATATAGAGAGAGAGAGAGAGAGAGAAAAGGGAGGCAGAGAGAGAGAGCATGAGTGTGGAACCTCATTGCTTGGAAAGTGAGGGCTTCGAACTTCGAGCGCTCCAACCTACAAGATGCACACAAGGATGGGACAACACTCTCCAAGATGAGACATCACTTCGAACTTCACGACAAATGGGACATCACTCTCCAAGGTCATGACTCCAAGGCGGTAGTGCAGCACATCTTGTTTTTTGGAGTTTTTTCTTGTCGTGAGATTGGTCGAACGTGTGCGCACATGCGCGCACACACACAGACACTTGACGAGGGGTGAAAAGGAACGTTGGGGGAGCCAACGTTACAACTTCCAAAGAGGCGTGCCAATTAAGGGGAAGAGGGATTATATAATGGAGGGTGTATCTATTGCATCGAGGAATAGGCCTAGTCCCGGATCATTGCTGCGATTACCCCAAGTCGTCGCAATGAAATTGGCAACCAGATGAATCACGACACCCAATTAACTGAAGCACCGAATATGAAGCGGCAAACGTTTGTGGGCAAGAACACGATGCAGAGTCCAGACTCGAGAGGTGGGAGAACACTGCAACCATCATAGATACTACAGGCAATGGTAGAGGACTGAGCATTGGGCAGGGTGACAGGTTTATTGGAATTCGAGAGGAGTAAATGTTGATGAAACTGATGGAAAACATTGGCTCATAAAAGAAGAAGAAGATCTCAAGAAGCACGCTCTACCATCTAGATTCCAGAGTCTAGTTGGTAGATAGCTAGTTGATAATGGAAGCACTTGTACTCCCTTTTATATATGTTGCCGCCGTTAAGAGGATTGTCAATAAGCCCTTGCGAACTCCCACGCAGAATTTTCAGCACCATCCACCATCCGGATTTCCAAGGGACACCAAGATACATTGATATACGCTGGCAGGTCCAAACTTCTACCAACACATGGATCGTGCAAACACATAATAGAGATAGAAATACATTCGATATTGCTGGCAAATCCAACAAATGATTGACACCTCCGATTGGCCAAGTAGGGAAGAAGCACTAGACTACGTAGCTTCCTGTGGTCATCGTGTTCATGTCGTCTCAGCTCGACGAAACATTGTAGAATTTTCGAGTTTCATTGGTTCAAAGACGTCTGACCTGTGCCTTCGATTGGACAAGAAGCCAAGAAACAGCCCATAGCCTCTAACCTGCATCAACAGCTACCTCTCATGCTTTCTGGATCGTGAGAAGGCAGACAATGCAGCTCTCCTACTCTCTAGATCCTCAGAACGGGAGAGGATGTGCCTCCAGTTCATAGCCTCTAACCTGCGTTGCGCTTTCTTTGGGGTTGATTGTGAAGCTTATTAACACAGATTGAAGATGTTTCGAATCTAATACTTTGTTTGGCCGCAGATCGAAGGTGTTTCTAATGATTTCAAATGCAGTAATTTGAACTTCAGACTCAAGAACTACGACGGAGAATACGCAGTGATGATGGATGCTGATATGATCCTGCACCCTTGCTTTCTACGGAAGGTATTGCCTCATATCATGTACTCACCAGAAGTAGCATTCGTTCAAGTTCCCCAGTACTACTACAATCTGCCCATTGGAGACCCTCTCAGTAATGCCTCTGTCTACAGCTACGAGAGAGTATTACTGCATAGGGATAGCCTGGGATCTGCAAGCTGCATCGGCGCTGGTGCCATCTTCAAGCACAAGCTTCTTGATGAGATCGGAGGCTTCCAACCACAGTCTATCACAGAAGACACGGTGACTGCCTTTGCCTTATTCAATAGAGGTTACAAGTCTGTGTATCTAAGGGAGAAGCTGCAGATTGGATTGACACCTTGGACATTGGAAGGATACATTAAATAGAGGCAGAGATGGGGACGAGGAGCGTTTCAACAGTTTGCAACAACATGGAAGAGTATGCTAGGCAAGGATAGCAAGCTCAATTTCCTGTTGAGGCTGCCACCCGTGCTTTTTGGATCGTGAGAATATGCGCCGCTGGCATGCATGTGTGAAAGGATATACGCCTCTTTGAGAACTCGCGAGGTTCTCTAGAGTCCAGACTCCCTCACTCATTGCCTACTGCTCCTTCGCTCACCGCCTCATCGCCTTCCAATCCTCACCTCCTCATGGAGGATTGAGTAGAAAAGGCTTCATGAAAAGCCTTCATGAAAGATAGCTTGAGATGCCAAAAAGGATATGTCCTTTTTCACCTCTCAAGGTGTCTTTTCATGACGGTAAGGGGTAGGCATAGAAGTGCATATTTACACCTGCAATTCCATATATCCAAGTGTATAGATACCACTGCAAGTTGATATACTATGTGCATTGGAGATGAACCTTTTTCTTTTAGGACACAAGTGGGTGAATGTTCCCTAAACTGGAAATCAATTGCATTGGTAGATACATGTATTTGTGTCTAGATATGTAAAATGATATTTATTCATAAGTGTGAGTTTACACACCTTTGCATTCATATATGTCAGCAATTTGAGATATTTGTTTGAAGCTTTTTCCTCATGAGGTGTACACACTTCATGATTTGTTTGGGGCTTTGCCCTCGTGATATGTATTGCATATGTTTTCATAAACAAAACCTTTATCATATATATATGTGAAAAAGCTCTCACGTTTTTTTGAGCATATGGATAGATTTGAGAAGACCTTTGAACCTGCAGTACATTATACTCTATCTGTTGTTACATGTTGTTTCTTGTTTTTAGTTTTGGTTTTTATTGAAAAGGTTTTGAGAACTATGATTGGAAAAATGCTTTGTTTTTTGTCTTTTCAGGATGACAGGAAAAAAAGGCAGAAAAGTTCAAGTGGCACATTCTACAAAGGTGACAAGAGGAATGTGATAGATGATATGAGGAAGAGTTGGTCTCCCACCTGGAGAGAGATGGATGAGGAGTTTAAGAAAGATGTGATGTCTAACACTGACTTTCATTTTATGTCGCAAAAGATGTTATTTGTTTGGGAGGGCAATCATAGGACCAATGCATGGATGAGTGTTATCAAGGAAATCTTTCCTACAAACAAGAAAAGACATGTACGAGTGGTATGCACAATAATTGACCCAAGGAAAATTAGTGAGATTGCTCTCTTGGCAAGGCTACAACGAATGAATTCGTAAGTACATGGACTCTTTGAATCTTCTCCACATTTGTGTTTTATGCTACTTTGCATTTATTGATTGGGTTGTGTACTTTGCTGTTTGTTTTCTAGCATGAATGAACATGCCATCATCAAACCCAGTCTAAGGGACATACTCATAAATGCACACAACATTTGTGAGTGTGACTCTATGGTGTTTATGAGAACATTGTCTTTGAGTGAGATCAAATCAATAGAGAATTGGAGGGCTCAAGAGAGTCAAGGGAAGAAGCCATGGTTTCCATTGACAAGAGGTTATCTGGCAAGGCTTGTCTTCCAGGTAGAATGTTGCATTTGTATTGATGCTTACATCTTTATCACTCCCTTTCTTTCTCTAATTGGAACTTATGTATGTAGGTTGAGTACAATACAGAGCTTAAAAAAGCAATGGACAAAATATCTACAAAGCTACCTTTAGATCAAAGGGGAGAGGCAGAAGGAAAGCAGTGTACCATAATTCAAAAGAGAATTGCTAATAGGATGGGAAAGGTGTGAATTGAATTTTCTATACTTTGTTGCATTTATTTTGAAGTTAAGTGACTGACATGTCATCTTTGGATAGGTGTTGAATTGTATAGATCCTGGTCTTGGAGAGGCTTGGTTGGAAAAGTCGTTTGCCTTGCGCTTTGATGGTATGGACTCTTGCATGACATTGGAGAAGCTCCAACTCATTGCAAAGTCTGATTTGAGATTAGAAAAAAAAAATATTTTCCTTTCTTTGTTAGAAGCCACTAAACCTATGCGAGACATGTACTTCATGCCTGTGGGTGACCTTGAGTACAAAGGGTGTGTTTCTTCTACCAATACAAATCATCTTTCATGGTGTTTGTTTGTTTCTTGCCAATGGCATGACTCTTATTTTTTTATTATAAAATTGCATCAACTTTTATTGTTTAGGTGGATTAGTAGAGAGATATTTTTGGAGAAGGTGGAGAGACAGTCATTGAAAGTGCTTGAAGATTTGAGGGTGATCACAACAATGGGCATGCCTTTGGATACCCCTAAGGATTACACATTGTAGCAATACATGGAGGATATAAAACTAGAGGGGAGAAAACATATGTTTGTGGTGCTAAGATCAAAGGAAACAAAGATGGAGAGCAAGGGTAGAAAAAAAGGAGATGGACTATCTGAGTTGGACATGGCTGCCCATAGGGTGGTTTATAGGTATGTTGTCAATTCATTCAAAGGTTCATTTTTCATTTGTCTATGTTTGTGTTGTTGATTCATGTAATTACACAATCATTGATGGTTGTTCCACTTGATTTCTTGACCTTTTGATGGTTTGGGACATCCAAATTTTTTTTGTTTCTTGGTTGATAGATATCTCTCCCACTTGGAAATAGAGAAAAGGATCTCTGACATTCCAAATTTGTGCAAGAGTTGGGTGGAGATTGGTCATGCTGCATGCATGTATCCACCTGGCATGCACCACCTCTCTATGGGAATTAGCACATTGTCCTTGGTGGATAGATTTCCCTAAAGGACAAGTACTGGTGCGAGAAAGAGACTTGTACAATACTTATGCTTCACAAAGAGCCAATGAAGCAAGTACGGACAAAGTGGAGGGAAGCTCAATGAGAGATAAGAAAGAGAAAGAGAAACAAGAACATCCTACAGAAAAAGGTAAGGAAGATACAATATGATTGTTTGTTGATGTTGTCTTCAATTCGTTTTGACATTGCATTAATAAGTTTATGATTGTTCTCTTTCTAGATGAGGGACCATCTACTCCTATGCGGCATGAAATGGATCACATAGAGAGTGCAAGTAAGGGTGTTGTTGTGTTCTGCATATGTAGTTGTTCCTTTAACACTAGTTTTACTTTGTAATTGATTTGCTTTTGCATATAGGTGGAGAATCAATCTTGGGACTTGTGAAGCAATACGTGTTCCATCGATCATAGTCACCTGACATTTCCTTGGCCCGTGGCATCACACCTTTGTTTGCTTGTACAGTTGGAGATTACATTGCAATGGGCAAAGACTTTGTTGACTCTAAAAGAAATGATAAGTATGCTATTTTGCATGAGTTTTTTATTATAGTGGCTAGTCGAGATTAGGACTACAAGAGGATGGGTAAGAATGTGAAGTGGGCTTCAGATTTTATATTGCTCGATTTTCCATCTAGCTATCCACTTGATGAGAGAGGATCCACTCCTACTTGGAATGTCTTGCTCGAGGACCATGTGCGGCATGGGCTTACAGTTGCATCAGCTCCTTTGTCTGATAGTGGTTGGTTGGCATGCATATGTCCTTTGGCAGGTAAGGCACAATACCACAATTGACATTTCACATTTTGTGTTTCCATTCTACTAGTTTTAAATAAAATTAATTGCTTGCAGGACAATGTATTGGTTGAATGGAACGGTTTGCATATGTCTAGGGCTTGGAGGTTGTCAGACGTGTGATCATTCATGACAAGTTTCCATATGGATTTTGTAGAGAACATGATACAAGTGTTAAGGTAAGCTACCATTCCATGCATTCTATGTTTGCATTCCATGATAAAAGTGTTTTGACAAATGTCTCCTCGTTAGTCGTATGCATGCTATGTTTGGAAGAATAAGTCCTATGCATGCTATGTTTGCCATCTTTCATGCTATAATGCTTGCTAGTTGAAGTCAATATACTATACATGTTTTTCTCCATGTGGTTTCCAGATGCAATCTTCAGTATTAGCTCTAATACGTAGAGCAAAGAAGAATCCAACAGTTTTTTGGGAGGAGAGCTTTCCACTTTTCCAACAGCTTTTGATTGATCCACGTGAAGATGTCTGGACTCATTACATACCTCCCTCTACAAGGACAATCGTGCCGATGTCTTCTCAGCTAGCACGAGGTGGACTAGAGAGGAGTAGTTTTTTTGTAGGTTGCATTATGTCTCTTCTCTATGTTCCGGGAGGGCTGGTTCTAGAGATGGGTTGTGGTACAGCCCCTCTTATGCGTGCTTGTCAGGCCATTGGCATGCCTTGTTTTTCATTTGATTCAGACAACGGTATTGTGGCTAGCATTGTTGAGCCACTTGTGGCAGATCATTCTGGAAAATGGATCAGGTCAGAGCATGATGGAGAGGGGGAAGAAGAGAGAGTGGAACCTGTCACAAACCCCTTTGATGAGTAGTATGCTACTGGCCCTGAGTTTTTTTGTTATATATTTTGAATGCTAAAATTGAGGACTTTGAAAGTGTTATTTAGCATCTTTATAATATGGTAGATCGTGAACATTTACGGGTGCCTTTGAATCAAGAAAGTACAAATTTTGATGCTTTGGATAGTGTTTGTAAGGCCTTGATCTAGCAATTGATTTTTTTTGCTTTTTGTTGGTAGCGAATAGTCTTTTGTATAACACATAAGGATGGCAAGTTCTTCTTATTGGAAACTATTTTCATTGTTCCACTTTGACTTACTTTCCTTTGAAATGTATGTTTTGTTGTAGTTTGTTGCCATGCTATGCAGAAAAAATGGCAAGATTCATGACAGCCGACAAGAGATATGATGAGTGCCAATTAGATAAACCACATGTGCGCAACTACTT
Organism: Dipteris shenzhenensis; assembly: GCF_047967505.1. NCBI lineage: Eukaryota > Viridiplantae > Streptophyta > Polypodiopsida > Gleicheniales > Dipteridaceae > Dipteris > Dipteris shenzhenensis. Next base: position 26,310,269 of record NC_141606.1, read on the forward strand.
TCTTGATGATGAATGTCAGGGGGATTAGAACATGGTTTAAAACACCATTTTGTTCATAGATTGATAATTGTTGTGGTGAACCATGGACACATTTGGAAAGTTTTGGTCTAGTGCATTTCGCGGGTGAAGTGGTATTTCAACAGTCATCTATGTTATGAGTTTGGTAATTAGTTTATCTTCTTCAAGTGAAAGATAGGGTGGAATGTAAGTCTGATTATTGGTATGCTTATTATGACAACATCTTGCTATAGTAAGTTCGGTTTCAAATTTGTTCTCATCGGAGGAATTGTAAAAAAACTCGCTCGCTTCATTGGGCCCGCTCGCTTTTTCTTGCTCGCTCTATTGACTACCTCCCCCTCAGAATGACTACTAGCGTGAAAGCCTTTCTCCACAATTACTCACCCAATTGCTCCAACACATCGCCCAAGTCAAGCAATCACAGCAGAGAAAGTCCGAATGAGCATGCAGCTCTGATCCTATTGTCACAAAAAATTACATCCCATGCAAGCCAACCGCTTCTACATTTTCTATCCCTAGATATTGTACCCATTTCATTATTGTGGTGCTGCAATCCATTTCACAATGTCACAATCTTGAGCAGCTCACTCTCAAAGAAGATTTCCTACTCACTTTTATGGTCTCTCTACGATCGGCCTTCAATGCCCCAACTTGCTACGATTTGTTTCGGCTTTACTTTATTGGAATTACATTACACCCTCAAATAGTTTGCAAGTTCTTGTCCAAACATCCAAGATATCTCTTTGAAAGTCCAAAGTGTAGATTACGATAATACATCCTTGAGCTACCTATGGGTTGGAACAGAGCATAGGCTATCTTCTGAAGAAGTAGCTCAGGGTTTTGGAAATGATGAATAATTGTTCATTGATAGCACCTTCATCATCATCTCACTATTGAAGAAGAAATTTGGGTTGGGATATAGCCTCTGCTAAAGGAGGAGATCCATTTTGAAAGAGCAAAGAGCTGGTATGGGTGACCGACATTTGAAAATTAACTTGTTGGATAGGACGAAGTGATTGACTACAACCAATTGCACATTGCCAAAACTCAAAGACCTGCACCAATCGATGCCAAAATAGAAATCAAGAACCTATTGGTGTTCCAATGCAAGTTGTAGAATGGTTTCACCCTGAGCAACGCAGATGACCAAGCATCCCAAAGCTTGCCCCACACTCTCATGCAGAAGTTGGTCATCACCAACCTTGAGAATCGACAATCGCCTTGATGTACATGTCAAGCTTTGATCACAAAGGGTTGAATTGTAGCCACTTCTTCTTCTACAAATGTTGCCTTTGCCAAATGGCTCATTGAGATGCAAGAAATGGGTAGAATGCAAGCATCTATCTTGCCGCATCTAAGATTGTGAGAGGTGGAGAGAAACAATGCCAGAGGGATCACCATTGAATTGCAAGCCATAGAGTTCTTTAAGGTGTGGAATGTCATGACACTATTGCAGGGCACTCTTGTCAGCTCAAGCAATCATAAGAGTACCCCAAAGGCAACATCGTTGACCCCAAAAAACCTATAGCCTTTCCTTCTTGATGAGGACTACGCATATGAATCTAAATGACGAACTTTGCAGGCTAGAAACACAATAAACACATGAATTTAAATGACGAATTTTGCACGCTAGAAACACGATTAAACACAATCTATCAGTCTCTGCAGACCGAGCCTTTTAGGATTGCACCCCATCACTTTGAAGTCTAAGTAGCTGTGGATACCTTCCAATGGTGGAGAGGGCACTGCCTTCCATCCCATTCATGGAGTAGCTGCAAGGGTAGAATGCAATTTCACAAATTTGTGCATTAGGAAGAAGAGCAATGATGCCACATTGTGCATTACCTATATTATGCAAGTAGGTCGTGATGCTGCTTTTGCGTTATACATTGTGTCAGAACCCTCCACAACAACCGAATAGATGTGCCACTCCTAATTGCATGACACATCCCCCATCACTTAAGCTTTGTGCTCAAGCCCATGTGTCATATACCTCACCTCTCTTGGCATCCAACCAACCGACAGAAGAGCTACTTCACCAAGAAGGTTGTAGCCATGCTGCAAGGAGGGTAGTGCAAAACTCAAAATATACCCACCACTCCTCTTACCACATGGAGCCACTCTTTGCCTAGAACACAACTCTCCTATGAGTCCCACGTGCCACTATTGCTTTAAGAGATAGAAGATAGAAGATAGAAGAAGAGCAATAATGCCACATTACACATTAAGAAGACTTGGAGCCCAACTCTGGGAGGTAATTTTCCTATTTTGATGTTGCTTTTGTGGACCCACACAGCAGAACATTTGAGTTCACATTCGACCACTTACATACAACCCTTTAAGGGGGCCATTTATGAATCAATTTCCACAGAAAAAATTGCATTTCCCCATTAGATTAGTCCACTTGACCAGATTTCCTTAAACGTTGTCCTCAACCAGCGAGGCGATCAATGTAACCCCTGCAATGAGTTTTAATGAGTCCTAAAAATCAAGCTAAGATGCAAATAAAGCTCTAGATTGCTCGCTAATTTGGAGTAAAGTGCCAAGTGGCTTCATGGGGCTTGAGAAAATAAAAACCTTCTATAGGCTAGCTTGGGTAAAGAAGAGAAAATTATGGAGAAAATGATGGTCCCAACCAATCACCAAAAAGTAATGAAAATTTAGGGGTGCCTTTACTAAGGCCCGATTCACAAACGCAGGCGTGGACGAGCGAACCTCAATGAAAGAATGTCCACGGAAAATCACGAGTTCATCTGCCCTTTCATTCACAAACGGGTGGACGGTTCAAATATAACATATATGTTGTCAATTTATATCACCAATCATAGTTCGCTTGGTGGTACGGTCTCTAACCTATGAGCCCACGAATTTAGTGGTTCAAATCCTGACATGCACAAATTCTCTTGTTTTTTGCGACGGGCGGACATGCTCATGGGCGGCGTTGGGAGGTCGCCCATGATATTTTCTGTTGACTGCATCAGGTAGGACGTGACATCACTCGTTCGCGGGCGTGTGTGAAATGAAGAATAACGAGCTCTCAAAGCAGATTGGTGGAAATGTTTTTTTCCTTCATGTCTATGGAGTAGTGTGAACCCAGCCTAAGGTTGGTCAACTATGAACTTTTAGCAGCATGGAAAACGCACCACCACGTTAGTCAATTGTGAAATTTACCAGTTCACACTTCATAGCATCCTACCTTCATCAAGCTCGAGATGGTGAACGTGCAGCATGCAGCACTTTCACTGAGCTCGAGAAGTTGAACGTGCACCGACGTCCTTCATCGAGGTGTTCGTTTTCCACCACTCAAACTAACAAACTAATAATCCTGCTATCAATTGGAATATTGGCAACTCCAACTAGTAGCTAGATGAAGGTGACAAAATTGGTGTTTTTGTGAGGCGCATGTGTGCTTCGTACTCTTCTTGCTCCTCCTTTGAGAATGTGAGTCACAGTGTCGTGTTTGAATGCATCCTTGCCAAGCCCTTTAGCAGTCTAGCTAGCCAGCTTTGCGAAGCTTCCTGCGCTTGACACAATTCCCTTCAACATTGGAACTTGCAATCGTAGAATGTGTTGAAAGCGAGACAGAATTCAGCTTGACTTACTATAGCCTCCATTCAATCTCATTAGGGGTTCTTTACAGCAATCTTGTTGCTGCTCAGTTTCCCAGCTCCTTGGCAAAGCAGTGTCAGCTCTCCTATCTCATTAGCGGTGATTTGCAAGGTTGTTGCTCTGTTTCCCAACTCCTCCACATATAAAAATATGCTTAACAAAACAGGTAACATGCAATTGAATTTGAGCTAGGCATTTGCTGGTCATGTGTAGTTTTTATTTTTGCTACTTCTAGGGTTCTGTACAAAAATAGGGACACCAGATTCAAGTCGTGTTACGTGACGACGCCCTTGATGTCATTAGAAATTAACTTTGGCTTCGCTCCTTGACATCCACGCTACTCTATTTCAAGCACATGTATGTATGAATTCCATTCCATTGTGGTATGAATTAGGAAAAGAGGAATTGATTGTCAAATTGAGTTGATTGCACTCTTTTTACTAGCAAAGAACACAATGCCAAAAAGTGATCTAATCCCTGATCTCTCTTCGCACCAACATTCAAAGACATTTTGTTTCTCTTTGTTTGACCAGTAATGTCTTGAAACCTTTTGTAATGAAGGGGAAAAAGGGCCAAATTAGAGGCCCTTTAGGTGGAAAATGTGAAGGGACTACATAAGTCCCCATCCACCCCCAACTATGTAATTTTTGATGTGACATCTAATCCTATCTACTCTTCGAACTCCTTCCTGCTACCTGCTCCCTACTCTCTCTCTCTCTCTCTCTCTCTCTCTTCTACCTCTTTCTCTCACTCCTCCCCTCCTCTTCACCCTTTTCCCCTATCTCTCTCTCCCTTCTGCTCCTCTATCCCCTTTCTCCAAATCTGTGCCTATCCCTTTTCTACATTGGTATTAGAGCACGACTCTCGTAACTTTGTTTCCCCTTTCACGGCTCAGTTCAGCTCCTACACAAACGACAGAGCCGTGAATCTCACCTAAAAGAGAAACAACTATGGTTTAGCAGGTTGTTTGCGTGAAGAAACCATTGTTGCATAGCAGATTGGGTTAGATAGTGACGAGTTTTTTTAAAAGAATGAGACAGAAACAAACGAAGCCATCAAACGTGCAAACAGCAACTGGATTCGAAGGCAACTAGGCAGGCAGTGGCGTGCCTGACGACCATCACTGTCCTGACAAGTGCCCTCCAAAAGCTGTGCACCATGGATAGCCAGCCCAGCCAATCATTCACATGGTCACGGAGCAGACGAGCGTGCACACCATGGATAGTTAGGCCCGCCACCAGCTCCAAATCCAGCTGACGAGCGCACCACAAATAGTTAAGCCAGCCACCAGCTTCAGAACCAACTAGTTCCGCGTGCAACAGATTTGCCATCGCCCGTCCGTCCCTACGCCACGAGCAATCGTCGTGCCACTCGCCTTGCTCAACCTTGACCTCATGCAGATGTGCAAACCTAATGTGCGTCTTAGGTTGGGTTAGTCACTTGGGTTAGGTTAGGAGGTTTAGTTAAGATAAGTTAGGTTAGGTTAGGTTAGGTTAGTCAGTTAGGTTAACCTAACTAGGATTCAATTAGTAGTAGGTTAGCATAGACTAAGTCAGTGGACTAATTGTCATAGAGATCTTAAGTTATGCTCCCTCCGGGATGTTCCGTTTACTCCATTCAGAGCTCCCCGTGCTTCTATAGACACATCTTGGGAGATTCTGGCTAGTATTACGGCATGGCATATTTGGAGAGCCAGAGGTACAGAGGCTTTGGAGGACTCCCAGGTTCATCCTTCTTAGACTATGGCCATCTGGGCAGATACTATACACACTTTGATGGCCATTTGGGCGAACATACAGGGAACCTTCAAGACTGCTATTGCTAGGAGGGTTGCTTTTCTCAAAGTCTGGAAGGATTGTCCTTTTTTCTCTGACTCTCCTTTAGGGATGAGGTGGCAGGTAAAAGGAAAAAAGAGGAAGGGGGCAAAAACTCAGAATTTTCCAACCTCTTTTAGGGGCTTTCCATAGTCCTATTTTAGCTTATTTTGGCCCTGTTTTGAAGCTTCCTCAATGACCTTTCTCCCAAGCCTCTCCATCAACCTTTTCTTGGTCCCACACACTATCTAAGGTGCTCATTACATTAGGGAATTGTTGTCCATTTCTCTTTGCCTACATTCGAGCTCCTCTCTCTAGGGCCACTCACATGCCACTGAAGCGTGCCCCTCGTGATATATTGCATGACAGTGATGAGGCTGCTCATCAGAATGAGCAAGTGCCAGCCACAGTGGTTGCATCCACTGGTGATACAAAGGTTCCTTCCACTCAGCCTCTCTCTCCTGCATCCCTGGAAGTGCAGGTAGTGCAGACACAGTTTTTGGATGCCCTTTCCTCTATGCTCCAGGGTGCTTTCCGTCGGATAGGATAGGAGTTCAGCAAACAGCTTACCACAGCCATGGCTATGCAGAATACCGCTCTTGCCCACATGGGACAACAGATTGGTCAGCAAATCACTGCCATTGCTATGCAGGATTTGGGTAAGCAGGCCGCACCACAGCAACAAGGGGACCACTCAGACAGTCAAGATGTTTTGTCTGCTCCACGGAGGGGTTTTATTGCAGATGCCTGCAGTGCCTATGAGGATCAATCTTCTGGACCGTTGCATGTACCCCAGTTGTTTGGACGTAGATGATGCATTTTCTATGCCACAGAGCACCTTCTTGCAGGATGTCAGGCCATCTTTTGGCTCACAGCTTTCTGCATCTATGTAGGCTGAGCCGTCTGACCCGTTGGTTTGCATCCGGTTAGTGCTTCTTTCACCACACCAGCGAGTATGCCTGGGGCTCGCTTGGGTTTATATGGCATCCCACACCCCTGGGAGAGAAGTCGTTCCTCTTCTCATCCCTTTGGTATGCCATCATTATGGAGAGATGCATTTGGTAGAGAGACCCAACCAGGACTTCATGCACCTATCGCTCCGCCAGCAAGAACATATAGCCAGACGCAGCCAGTACATCAGATGGCAGCAGCTAATATGCAGCAGGGGGTAAGTGGTGGGCAGCAAGCCACTTTTGATGACAGACTGGCAGATTCTTTGCGTTCATATAAGGCCTTACCTGAGGCCATCAAACTTGATATGTCCTTCTCCAATTATGTGAACCTCAAGCGTGATGATGCCCGCACTTCCAGAGGTTACACACACAAGAATTATGCAACCAAGGATATTAAGGACAAACTCATAGTGCATCAGTTCAATGGGACACTCGCACAGCTAATGAGCTGAAGGAGTGGCTTACGAAGTTGGAAGATTATTTTTGCTTCTACCCAAAGCAAGATGAGGATCGCATAATCTTTGCGGGTATGCACATGTAGAACTATGCACATAGTTGGTGGCGTTATGTGAGGGACTCGCTTCAGAGGCCAACCACATGGAACGAGTTCAACGAGTTGATGATCACCACATTTGTATCCCCGCTCATACTGGAGCAATATCTGGCTGAATTCTATGCATTATCACAGACTGGTACTATCCAAGGGTACTTGCAGTGTTTTTGGAGACTTTCCTTGTTTGTACAGGACGTATCTAAGAGAGGGAACTTGTTGTGTTTCATTTAGGGATTGAGTCCTCTCCCTACAGATGTGAAGGCACAAAACCCTCAAACAATTGAGCATGCAACGCAATTGGCACAGGTATTTGAGCCCAAATATGCTAGCAAGTAAAAGATGACAACGGGCAGTGCATATGGGAATGCAAATGAGGCTGAGAAGAAGCCTAAGGTGACTGATTGGCATGAAAGAAAATCAAAACCATTTCCGAGGTTTCCCACTGTTACAGGCAGCAAGATGCCGTATGCTAAGCCATATAGGTCATTTGATGCTAATCCAAGAGCTAAGCCAAGTGTTGGAAATGGAAAATCAGAATTTAAACAACACACCAAGGCTATTATGGACAATAGAAAGCAGGAAAACTTATGCTTTAAGTGTGGTGAGAAGTGGACTCCTAAGCATCAGGAAGTGTAACAGTGGTACTGCAAAACTCAACATGATTATTGAGATATCGGATGATGAGGATTTAATGGATGCTTCTAAGACTTTGGATGCCATTCATGATGATTCAGAGGGTGCACAGTTCGTGGAAGAAGCTCCAGATGTTGGAGCCACGAAGTAGGATGATTTCCCCTTTGATCCCAGTGGTGCTAATGAACATAATATGCATGGTATACAATCCGATGACAATCATCCCACATGTAACACGCGAGGCCGTTGGCCTAAAGTCTTTCATGTGGAGCATCAGGTTGCTATGCCTTTTCTTGCGCAAGAGGATGCAAATGGAAATGCTCCTGTGGACGAGGAGGAGATCTATTGGGATGCGCAGCAAACAATTTATGCTATCTCTTTTCATGCCTTGATGGGTGCCAAAAGTACTAAAACTATCAAATTAAAAGGATAAATTAATGGCAGGACTGTTCGCATGCTTGTGGATAGCGGTAGCACTCATACTTTCATCAATTCTAAGACCTTACAGAAGGGGGACTGATTGCTACTGAGATTGATCATGGGCTGAGAGTAGAGGTGGCAAATGGACAGCATTTGGACAGTATTTGGACAGTATTTTTTATTGCCAAGATGCATGGATTAAGCTCTCTGAGGATTATGAATTTGCTGGGGATCTCTTGGCACTGGATATGGGCCCAATAGATGCTGTCCCGAGCTGCGATTGGCTGAAATCTTTGGGTAAGATTAGCATGGGTTTAAATGCCCTATCACTCAACTTTGTCCACAAGGGTAGAACTATAGCATTAAGGTGAAAACAGGTCATAGGACACTCAGATTCTTCCTAACCCAGCCAAAATTTTCATATAAGCAGAAGCGGTGGTTGGTTACAGTCCAATCCTATGATTTTGACATTGAGTATAGAAAAGGAAAGTAAGGATGTAGGCTTGTAGTTTGGCTGCTATCTCTACCATATATCAGGAGTGGATTCATGGCATTCATGAAGAGTATATGTAGAATTCTAAGGCAGCTCCCATATTTCAAATTTGCAGAAGCCTTCTAGTCAAGGTCATCCGGATCTCAAATTGCATAATGGGCTGTTGTGCTGCCCAGACAGGATTTATTTAGTACGAGACTCAAAATACAGCTAGTTAGTTTTACAAGAAATGCACTCCCATGGCTGGACATGCGCGTATCACTAAAACATATGAAGAATCAAGCAGAGCTTTACCCAAGAAGGCATGTGGAGAGATGTGGGTAAATACGTGGTTGAATGCTTGCCTTGCCAACAGAATAAAGTGGACAGCAAATTACCCACATGTCTCTTGCAGCCATTACCCATTCCAAAGGGCAAATGGATGCACATAGCAATGGATTTCATCACAAGATTTCCTTCTACAGAGAGGGGATGGGACATCATCTTTGTTGTAGTGGATAGAATGACAAAACAGACCCATTTCATACTCACTAAGACCTGGTATTCAGCATCACAAGTTGCTTGGCAATTCATTGAGCATGTCTTTAAGCATCATGGTTTGCCTCAGGAAATTGTCTATGACAAAGATGCTAAATTTATGGGTCACTTTTGGTAGGAGATATTTACAGCAGTGAGTACTTTACTCACACCTAGCGTTGCTTACCATCCTAAGACTGATGGACAGTCGGAAAGGGTGAACAAATGGGTGGAGGAATATTTGAGGCACTTTTGTCATGATACTCAAAAGTCTTGGGATAAATGGTTGGCACTTGCTGAATTTTTCTACAACAGTACCAAACATCTCTCCATTGGCATGAGCCCGCTTGAGGCAATGTATGGATGCAAGGTCAGGATGCCTTTTTCAATTGCTGACATGGTTGTGAAAAATCAGTAAGCTCTGCAGTTGGCAAAAAAGAATATGCAGGATGCCCAAGCCAAGCAAAAGAAATATGCAGATGAACGCAGGAGATATTTGTCTTTCAAAGAGGGAGATTATGTGCACTTGCGTCTCGATAAGAACTGTTATGCCTCGTTGAAAGGTAATACCAACACAAAGCCTGCTCATAGGTATTACGGTCCTTACAGGATCATCCACAAGGTTGGAGAGGCAGCATATCAGTTGGAGCTATCCAGTATCTCCAAGATCCATGATGTTTTCCATGTGTCTTTGCTGAAACCACAACCACATGTTGGACAGCATGTCCATGTTCTTCCTGAGTTGCCACCTATGGATGAAGAGGGCCACATCCTCTATGTTCCGGAGCGCATCGTGGGTTTCAGAGACCATGTACTCCAAAACAAGGCCTACGTAGAGTATCTTATCAAGTGGCGGAGGCTCCCTAAGGATGAAAATACATGGCAGCCAAAAAGCATTGTCCAAGACCACCACCGGAGTGATTAGTAGTTGCTATTTGCTGCACTTTTTGGACAGCCATGCTGTGAAAATTGAGGGCAAAATTCTATGGGAAGGGATGGCTGTAATGAAGGGGCAAAAGGGCCAAGTTAGAGGCCCTTTTGAGGCCCTTTAGGTTAAAAAACGTGGAAGGATTATATAAGTCCCCATCCACCCCCTACTATGTACTTTTTTATGTGACATCTAATCCTATCTACTCTTCCATCTCCTTCCTACTACCTGCTCCCTACTCTCTCTCACTCTCTCTTTCTCCCCTACACTCTCTCTCCTATGGACAATACTATTGCTCCTATATGCAGTGTTATATGGAGTAGAAGTATGGGGGGGCAACATCTCTCTCTCCACATGGAATGATATTGAAAAAATGCAGAAAGCTTTCCTACGAAGACATCTAGGAGTCAAGGCAACTACCCCTTATTCAATCCTCTTAGTGGAAATCGGCAGGCAGCCAATTGAATTCCATGCACTGATCAGAGTGATGTAGTACCTAGTGGAAGTACAACAAATGCCAAAAGAAAGATTGCCACATAGAGCATGGACTGCTAGTATGCTGACTATGCCCCCTGAAAAGGTCAAGATGCAAGAATTCCAGTTGTCCCTACTATGCACTCTCCAAACCCAATGGTTGACATCAGAAAAGAGAACCAAGCTAGAATACTATCAAGATCAAATAAATCCTTTATGCTGGTCATCTTTCATGACACCAGATGTCCCTGCTCAGCCATACATCAGTACTCCCATACCTCTTCTCTATTGCAGGAATATTGCCAGATTCCGCACACGGTCACATACCTTGGCAATAGAGATAGGAGCTTCGCTAAATCTGCCGCGACATGTCAGAGTTTGCAAATTCTGTGATTCGCAGACAGTAGAGACAAAGGCACATATAGCCCTACACTATCCCCGATATGCACACATCAGAGACGACTATCAGCAGATACTGGCAGACACCACTCAAATTTCGTCAGTTCTCTCCATTACCTCTCCAGCAGTGTTGGGATCTTTTGTCACTCGTCTTTTTTTGTACCGTCAAGAACTTAAAAATTTTTGACCCCTCCACAGCGGAGGAGATTTTTGTACTGAGGATTAGGTCCCATGGGTCATTTTTGGCCCCCCGAGGACGATAATAAAATTCTACTTCTACTTCTCTCTCTTTCTCTCTTCTACCTCATTCTCTCACTCTTGCCCTTCCTCTTTCCCCTTTTCCACTATCTCTCTTTCCCTTCTACTCCTCTATCCCCTTTCTCCAAATCTGTCCCTATCCCTTTTCTACACCTTTGATGCAAACTAATATGTAGATATGTTGTTTGAAGCTAATGAATAGCTTCCAAGAGCATCAGCTTAACACATCCCACGTTTAACCCCTGCTTGACAATTGGAGAAGATCATAAGCCAAGGAAGAAACGATAGAGGATTGGTGCTAGCTTCTTGAAAGGGCAAAACATTGTGATTTGTTGTTTGAGTAGTTTGTTGATCTGCCAGTTCATTCTGTGACAACACAGAATGATGGTTGTGACTGAGTGAAAGCCATTGTTCATGGGTGGCCATGGAGTTGACCTTGTTTTAGACTCGCCCATCTCATAACAGGTATCCATTTGCAATAATGACAGACTTGTGTCAAAAATATTTAGAGAGGTAAGAAGTCGTATCGGAGTATCCAAGAGCTTTTGATATCCAAAACTATTTGTCTTCACACTGTGACTAGCTTCATCTTGTTGGTACTAATGGGCCATAATAGTTTTATTAACACTCACTTTTCTTTTTCGCTAATTTACTCGGTCTGATTTTCTAGTTGTGGAAAATTACTATGCAGTGTCATGCCTATTTAGAGCTAAATCAAGGAGAGCATATTACAATTGTTTCCGATTGCAATTCTCTAGGGTAATGTAATGTTCTCTCTCTCTCAGGCATAGTACAAATATTAGACTTTTAGGCTTATCATAATGGCATCAACGAATAGTGTAGTCAGCAAAGACAACCTGGCATCAACGAATAGTGTAGTCAGCAAAGACAACCTGTAGTATGATTACATCTCTTTCTACTTTTGTTTGACGCAAGCTGTATCTCTAGCTTTACTCATCCACTTGAATGTCACACTAACTTCCGTTCCCTTTGATATAAATTAGTAATATGGCTATCCCATCAAGTTGACATTATGACAATGTGTATTGTAAAAAAGATTAATCGAATGTTGTCTTCTTTTAGTAAGCACTCTGCATGGCATATTTGAATAGCATGGTATAAGTTAATGCGCCTTCTGTATTGATACACCTTAATTTTGTAGCCATTGTTATTCAGCAGATCTTCCCTAATAGTGGGGGAAGTAACCAGAGGTGATAGTCTAGTTCTGGTTAGTTCTCTCAAGCATTCATGTACTAGAGTCTAATGGCACTGGCACAATGCATCTATCTCATAATTGGGCTTTCACATTTACTTTCTACTGGCTTGAAATTTGGCAGAGCAGAAGACAGTGGTGTGCTTGGCAGAATACAAACCTTGCCTCAGCTGCAAATACATCCCTTGAATCTATCAGTTCACCATTCAGTATTTGTAGAGCCATTGTACTATGTCGAGCTCTAAGGGATTTCCAAAAACCTCAATATGGAACACAAAATACACATAGGAGGGAGAGGATTTGTTGGGATAGTATGCTATATAAGCATGGCATTTGAGAAAACAGACAAGGTCATAAAAAAAGACCCACATAAGCAATATGTGTGGTTGGAAATAGCAGCAAATGAGGGAAATGTCAGGCTGCCAGCATGCTACTTCACACCCTCACAATCACCAATCTAAAACACACAATAGTCATCTATCCTGAGAAGACCCTTTTATGCATTTGGGGGAGGACAAAGCCAGGTTTCTAAAGAACATGCACTTACCTTGGCTGGAGATTGCAATGCAAGAACAGGCTCAATGCAAGGCATCATTACAATGGAGGGGAGAGGCCCCATATGGATGGAAGAAATAGAAGAGGATGATGAAGAACGAAAGAGCTGGAACATCAAGGGATGCTGGGAAGATCACCCAAATGGGGAGGCACCTCCTCACCCTGTGTGGATTACAAGTTAGCAATGGAACTTCATATTTCAAAGAAATGGGAGGATATACCTGCAAAACCCCTCAAGGGTCAAGTGTAATTGACTGAGCCAGCATGCAAGGCACATACTCGAGTACCTCAAGATCAATGGGGAGACTCGAGAGTCCAACCATAGAGCAATGTATCTAGGTATGATAGGAACAAAAAATGCGGTTTAAAAAGGCAGAGAAATACTGCGCAACAAAGGCTGAGAATGGAGTACATAAAGGCTAATATTTATGAGAGGGAATTAGAGACAGCACTAGCACAAGGTCATAATACATAACAGATTTGCTGCAGACAACAGCCCAAAGCAAGGAACGGAGCATTGGAATGCCATGCAATCACTGGTATGACCAGGAATGTAAAAATGCAAGCAAGGCCTGGAAAACAGCAGATACAGCCGAGAAGGAGGGCAAAACTCGAGCATACAAGCAGGTGGTGAGAAATAAAAAAAAATTATTCCTTAAAAGCAAGCAACTTGAAAGTTTCGAGGAGCTAAAACGAAACCCCAATAAGTTTTTCAGAAATTACATGGCAATATACCTTAGGAGAGGTATATTGCCACATGGGGGGAGAGAAGACAAAGGAACAGCTCACTAGGCTTATGAATATGGCACTAGAAGAAGGGGTTTCCCCAGAATGGCAGCTCACAAAATTGTGTCAATCCACAAGGGAGGAGAACAGAGTGGCAAAAAACTACCGCACAATCATGGTGAGCATCCTAATGGCCAAATCATATGGCACTATTCTTGAGAAAAACATCAGCGAATGGGCGGAGACACAGAGGGTCAGGGCACCATCCCAGGCAGGGTTCGATCCCAAACACTCTACAGTAGACCGCTTGGTCGCCATAAGGGCAGCATTGGAAGGGGCCAAGTATTAAAAAAAGCAGCTGTGTTTTGGTGATTTGTGGATTTCAAGAAGGCCTTCAACACGGTTCCACGCAAGAAATTCTGGGAAAGACTGGAAAAGCTCGAAGTTCCTCATGAACTCGGAGAGGCTACTTACCATCTAAGCTAAGCTAGCACAGCCACTTGTGGATGGATCACGCTCCCAAAACAGGGCCGCCCTGTCTCGCCAACCCTTTTGGATCTTTTTATCGACGATCTGGACGATTGGATGAGAATACACAGCAGACAAGGTGTCCAAATTGCAGGGTATGCTCTACTATTGCTTATTTACGCAGATAGAGTCCAGTTTTGTAGTTGTTTTGGGCAAGGAGCTACCATTCTTCCACTGCCAGCACATCTCCTGCACTCCCTCACATCCTGTAAAGCAATTGCTATCATGATGGCCCTTTCTGCAGATCTGCGATCACCATATCGGTTCCGTCCTTGCCACAAACTTTCGCTTATAGTCCCTCAAAAATTCTATTGTTGAGCCATGTATACTCGGAGCTTTCTCATCGTCTATTGATCTAAAACATCCCTCAGCTCTTTACTTAAATCTAAGAAAAGACCAAGTCTAGCCTTTTTCTAGAAGAAAGAACGAAGCTATGTTTAAATCTGAACCCACTACATCTGTCAAGTATGTGCTTTGAGGCTGGCTTCTGTGCTGTGGTGCTTTTGTAAATATAACTTGGAGGGAATCACGGATGTGAGGAAGGCCAAGAGTCGTTAGCAGGTTAAAGTCGTAGAGGAAATTTCAATCGTAGGAGCATTTCAAACACCGACAAGGCACAGGTGCCGCATGTGAGGAACCTGGTCCAATATGCCTTTCAAGCAACACTAGGTAGCGCCACATCAATGCTTTTACACCAACTAGGACTGCGTCAAAATTGGAAGAGAGGGGCTCAGGAGACTCAGGTCTAGGCAACGGGAGATACGAAAGGCTTAGGACGCAGAAAGGGAGGCAAAAATAGAGAGATGAAGACTCTGCTTACAGTAGAATAACGCAAAAACCAGAGGGCTCAGGGGACAGCTGCTGTCATCCGTAAGTCGGAGCGTTGCAACCGGGCTACGATTGCAGAAGCGGATTCATCACCGCCCACCTATTCACAACCACATTGACACTAGTTACTATAAAGGAAAGTTCTGCGTATATACAAGCCTATATGGGATATCTCATAGCCAGCCCTCCTCCACGCGCTCTTCTCTCAAACTAAACAAGACCTATTGTAAATCATCCCAACTAGAATGCTTGCCCACCTCCTAAGTATATTGTAAGTAGGTAGCTAATAATAGGTCAGTTGATCTAACAGCTTACAATGTGCCACATGGCTTCGTAAGATTTTAGAGTCTCATAAAACGCTCTAGTGCTTGCCAAGTAAAGATGTACAGGCTACATAAGAACACTATCAAACAAGGATGGTTTTCCTTCTTTACGACAGGTAGCCTAGGGAGATGTTTGGGTTTCCTCACACCTCCTTGAGCCACATGTCGTGAATATAGGCCCTTGATTTAGTTTGATCTTAGGCCCTTGATTTGGCCAATTTCCTAAGTTTTTCACTCAAGCACTAAAAGCATATACCTGCTTTTCACAATAAAACTATATAGTGCTATGATGACAACGATGAAGGGCACCCCAGGCTATATGGCACCGGAATGGCTATGAGAAGCAGCCATAACAGAACAAGACAAATGTGTACAGTTTTGGGTTGGTACTTCACTCCAAAGGCGATGAGAGGGCATGCGTGATTTTGTTCAAGTTCTTGCAAATAGTCTTGTGGACGAAGAAGGTTCCACCGAGTTTGATTTCGCTATGACAAAGAAGGTCATCCAGTGTGCTATAATCATCATGTCATTTTCCAAGACAAGGAGCTCTACCAGAAGACGTTCGAGGATGAGGCACAATTCAAGAAATTCCTGCGATGGAGGATCCAAGAGATTCTAGGTGTTGGAGAAGGGTATCCAGAAGCTCGACTTTAGTGCTGGTGGTATGTAGTCCATGGTACATATCACGAACCTCAAGGTTTGGGCTTTATGCCCCAAAGTTTGTTTCCTTCTTATGCCAAATATGGCACTACCTCCTTTATGTCACATTCAACATGCTCATAAGTGTAAATCTTCAGGCCCGCTTCATCTTATGAATGGATCTCTGCAGAAAGGATTTCACCCTCGCAGAACTCGAGCTTGCCCACTTCTAGATCTAGCACTATAAAACGACGATGCACTCATGTTGGAACTAAGAGGTTTGATCCGATTTGATGCGCCTTGACGAACGTCTTGCAGATCCAGTTATTGTTACTTAGTGAATGTCCAGCAGGACTGAGAGACACAAATCAAGCAGGAATCAAGAAGGAAAATGGATAATGAGCTAGATGCAGCTAGCAATCACCATCCACTATCATTAGCAGATGAGTCATGGTGATTTTACCGACGTTCGACTATGATTATGACTATTGACATTGAGGTAATATGCCAGTATCTTATCTAGTTGCGAGACTTATTCTCGACATTTATATTCTCGATGCTTATATTCTCGACGTTCATATTCTTGGCATTTTCAATCTTGGCATCCAAGAAATGGCCCGTTCCCTCGGATTATAACTTTTTGGGGAAGGAAGCGCACCGCCTCCCCACCCACACTATGTGTGGTTACAATAATTACATATATTATATTATATATTATGATACAAATATTTTTAGTTGCTCGTCCATTCAAAATTGCTTGTTTTCAATTTGAATTCTTACAACATTCCTCTGTTTTGGTGCATGTTCTTGATGCAAGGGAGAAAATAAATCCAAGTTGAATGCAATATCAAAGGATGACGACATCTTCATTCATATGGTTATAGTCCATGTGACAATATTGTATAGACTGCAAACGAGGATCAATTATGAGCTCTTATGAGCGTCACCTTAGTCATGTATTTCTTGAGCTTCAACTTCCAAAATATGGACATCACAAGTCGGTAATAAATCACTTCCCTTGACATTTGCAAGGAGGATCGAGTCCTAACAAACCCTGTGTCACGCGTCATGTTTCTATTTTTAGTCATTTATTTTTTCTCTTTAAAAATTTATTAAAATGCTAGGATTTATGTTTAATTTTGAGTTAGCATTTACGTGCTCGACAACACATCTCATCTATATTTTTACTCATCCATTTCTTTCCTTTAAGATTTTGATGAAATGCTAGGATTCGAATTCAATTTCAAGCTAGTAGTTACAGGGGAAGGCTACCTACCGCAAATGTAGTTTGATTTATCATAGACACACTGGTCGAAAATGTCACATCTTGCCTTAGTTCCAACATTTTCTTTTTTTGTAAAAGAGAGTTATTATAGCAAATAAAAGAAAATACAGCCTAACAGGCAATTACAGCTCATGCTATCAAGCTAAGAGAGCTCATAGGGCCATTGCGCAAACTCTTAAACATCATCCTGATGGATTCCTCTAATTCCTTACTCCATACCCCATGCTCTTGTTGCTTTGAAAAGACTTTCCTACTCCGGGTCTTCTAGATAAACATTAATACTACAACTCATTATAACCTGCCACCCTTTCCATAGTTTATCATTCAACCCCCTCAATCTCCTAACAAGGCAACTTTCTTGAATATGCATCTTGTTAAACCAACAAACTACCCGCATCCACACTGGCTTCACAGGCAGAACAATCCCACAGAATATGAAAATGATCCTCCACCTTAGTTTTACAAAAGACACAAAATGATGAGATCTTCTGATTTCACTTAGAGATTCTGCACTTTACTGGCAATTTCCCAATCACAACCCTCCAAAGCATTACATTGCAGTTAAAATAAGGTGTTGCTCTCCATATAGCCAAAAGTCTTCTTCTCCAAACCTCTATATTATCTCTCTATGTCCTTAACCAACTCTTCTAGAAACCCATGGATCTTGATCACTCTCCAAATCCTTGAGGGAGCATCTGTGAAGCTCCTTCCCATTCCCATTAATAAAACCTTTCAGATTTCCATTGTCGACATTTACCTTATTGGTAGGCCATTCATCGCTTAGCTTATCAAGCACTCTTAGTGCAATTGTTTTTTGTGCGCCAGAGAGATCTTACACCCTGCCAATCTCATCCAAGTCCCCCCACCAGGGTCCCATACACCTCGAAAGGTAGTCAAACCTTTACTGCACAGTCTCCGAACATGTGTAGCTACAAACCTAAAGGTTTGAAATGTCCTGTGTAAGCTGACTCTGTTATTTAATTGATTTCCCCAATGATGCATCTCCCTTCAAAGCATTGCTCCCAGCCAATGAGACTCGGATAAACATATTCTTCTGCAGCTTGACCAATTTCAAAAGTAAATTAGATTGTGAAACCTTAATTTCATTCTCACAAAGTATTAAATCCTGCCACGATGCAATGACTCCCCATGGTCCATTCGAGGATATCCAAAACCTTGTTATAATCATTCACAATGTAATTTGAGAAAACGTTTTGCACAAAGCCTTCTACACTTCTGAACCATACTTTTCAAACCAACACCTCCATCCTTCTTGTTAGCTATCATGATACTCCAATTCATTACAGGCCAGTTCCGTCTCCATATAAAATCTCTGATCAATTTATCTATTTTCTTAAAACCAATCTCCAAAAAGGGAAATGTTACATAGCATACACTAACAATGTGGATAAAATATGGTTAGCAACAACAATTCTACCTGCAAAGGACACTTTAGCACTTTCCCACACAGTAAACTTTTGCTTAATTTTATTGAAGCAATTCAAACATGTCCTTAAGCCAATTGGGCATCCCAGATACTTGATCACTTCACCCGTTCTCACCCATTTGAAGGCAAATGATGCAATCCAGTCCGGCATGTCATTCCATCCCATCCATATAGCAGTTGTCTTCTCTTAATTGACACACAAATCCGATAGTGGCACAAATTCTCAAAGACATCAAGGAAATTCTTTATGTTCTCATCGTTACCCACAAGAAGACTCATGTTATCATCCACAAATAATTGCGTACAAAAGGAAGAACCACCAAACATTGACAATCCCTTAATATACCCTCACCTCTGATAATAGTCAAACTGACATAAAAGGGGCTTAGTGTGACAATGGCAAAGACTAGAGGGGCCAATGTTGCAGCCCTACCTAATTGATCTCTTTAGATCAAAATACTCCCTCAAGTACCCATCCAAAGACAGCCGAGTAGATGCATTTGAGAAAAGTACTTTTGTCATATTGCATAAGACTACTCCAAATCCTAGTTTTTCCATAGTGGCAATTACAAACTTCAAGCTTCCCCTATCATAAGCTTTCTCCAAATCCAAATTCAGAACCAAAAATTTATCATTACTCCGTATTGCATGGTCAATGGGTAGCATGACATTTAACACAACATCATGAATATTCCTCCCAAAGACAAATCCGTATTGTCAGGTATGAACAGTTCTACTAAGTACGAATTTGATCCTATTGGCCATAGCCTTTGCCATAACCATGTTCACATAGTTCAGCATCGTAAGCCGCCCCCAATGGTCTGACATGATTCTATTCTGGCATTTAGGAATTAGTTTCACTATCCTTGTGTTGAAACCATGCAGCATATATCCTTTCATAAAGCACTAGTTAATCATTGTACTCATATCCCTTCCGCATGTACTTTAGTAATGCTGATACACTTCAATGGGCATCCCGTCAAAGCCTGGGAAATTTTTTTTAGCCATTGTAAATACAATATATTTTATTTCCTTAGTGGAAAATAGCCTCTGCAGTTACATCGCTTCATGTGGCATTACCTTTCTCCGCATATTACTAAAAAAAGCATCCAATCTCTGCTCACATAGGAGGTTTAAATCCCGCCACACTAGCCACATTCTTAATGAAATTTTTTGCAATCCTTTTCTCCTAATAGACCATAACCCCATCACTATCCATAACTAGTGCTGAGACATTTTCACGCATCCCCTTCTCTCTTATTGCTTGGAGAAAAAAGGTAGTCAAGTTATCTCCCTCTTGCATCCACCTTAAACCGGATTGAAACTTGAAGAAAGCAGCCTCGTACGTTCAGTAGATCTTAGGAAAAGCTCCATTGTACTTTATTATAGGGGAGCATGCAATCTTCAGGGGATTCTGTAGCTGCCAGTAAAAAGCATTCCCTAGCCTATAAAGCATCTTTTTCTTGACTTCTCATCAATCTTGCTCTACCACCCCCAATCTCTTTGGCCACTTGGGTTACACCCTTAATGCAGCATTCCATCTAGCAACCGGATTAGCATATTTCTTAGACACATTAATCCACCCTCTTTGCACAATCATCAAAGTACTTAACTCCAAGGAGAGAAGTATTGAATTTGAATGAGGCTGGCCCTTTATCAATGTGCCCAATCTTAGCTTTGACCAGCACTAGAATATGATTTGATGATGATACATCCATCAGCACCTCTCCTAGAATTTGCGGCATAACCCACCATCCTCCTTCAATGAAGTAAATCTAATCTAACCTGCTAGCTCTTTGACTTAGATCAACATCTCTATTATGCCATGTAAACCTTTGACACTCTTTAACAATATCATACTTGTTGAGGATAGTGTACATTACACTATCTAGATCAGCATGTCTATTATGCCACATAAACCTTCAACACTCTTTAACAATATCATACTTGTTAAGGATAGTGTAAATTGCACTATCTAGATAAAGTTCATAGGACAAAACCAATACCCCTTGTCTCTATCTAGAGCATACTCAATTGCAATATATCAAGACTGAAAAGTACATGTGATGTTTGGGATCCAAGTGTTGATCTTTGCTTATATGTGTAGTTTGTTGACATTGTGCTATGTAACCTAACACAATTTTTTCCACATTAGTAGCCCGGATCTTATACACTTCCTGGTGAATCTTGGCATCTCTCTCTCTCTCTCTCTCTCTCTCTCTCTCTCTCTCTCTCTCTCTCTCTCTCTCTCTAACATACATACATACATATCCATATATATGTATGTATAATTATTTATTTATTTATATGAATATTTATATATAAAGTTATATAAATATAAAATAAATAAATAAATAAAAATATATATTAATTATATATATATATATAAATACATTACTATACTATAAAATATAAAATATAAAATATGTTATAGATACTATATCTTACAATGTATTATATTTTATATAATAAATAATATATATTATATATTATTTTCTCTCTCTCTCTCTCTCAATATATATATAATATATTGTACATATATAATAGAGATTATAATATTATATATATATATATTAAAGTATAATATATCATATGATACTCTCTCTCTCTCTCTCTCTCTATGTGCATGTTTCAGAAGCGTTGTTAGCGTGTCTGTGCACGATTTGATTGGGTGGTCAGCATGTCAGCTTGTGTTTTGCGTGTCAATGGCTCTTGTTTACACCTCGTTTTGCACGTCTACTGATGAGTGCTCACTACTCATCTGTGAGCCTATGCACAGCTGCCTTCTACCCTGGAGCTATGTTGCAGGCTTGCAGCCCAACCGGCAGCCGCCCTCTATCCTCCACGCGGGTCCTTGGGAGTCGGGCTACCCATATTTATATATTTATATATAAAGTTATATAAATATAAAATAAATAAATAAATAAAAATATATATTAATTATATATATATATATAAATACATTACTATACTATAAAGTATAAAATATAAAATATGTTATAGATACTATATCTTACAATGTATTATATTTTATATAATAAATAATATATATTATATATTATTTTCTCTCTCTCTCTCTCTCTCAATATATATATAATATATTGTACATATATAATAGAGATTATAATATTATATATATAGATATCAAAGTATAATATATCATATGATACTCTCTCTCTCTCTCTGTGTGCGTGTTTCAGAAGCGTTGTTAGCGTGTCTGTGCACGATTTGATTGGGTGGTCAGCATGTCAGCTTGTGTTTTGCGTGTCAATGGCTCTTGTTTACGCCTCATTTTGCACGTCTACTGATGAGTGCTCACTGCTCATCTGCGAGCCTGTGCACAGCTGCCTTCTACCCTGGAGCTATGTTGCAGGCTTGCAGCCCAACCGGCAATCGCCCTCTATCCTCCACGCGGGTCCTTGGGAGTCGGGCTGCCCATATGCAAAAGGCAGCTCCTCCAAGGTTCCAATATGTTTGTGGTCTGCCCCATTTGGTCTACACATGAGCAAATTGGTATGGAAGCCCTTAGTGTGAGTTCTCTCTCTGCTTCTAACCCCTGGCCCACGGCCACATGTCAACCTCTACTGTCCTTGGTCTTGATGATGTGGCAACCTCTACTCCTTCCACTCACTCCGAGCCTCCTCGTCCTCCTCCTCCCTCGAACCTCCCTCCTCACCCAAACCTCCAAATCCTTGCCACATCATCAAGTATGGTAATATTCTCCTTTAAGAATAGAATAGAAAAGGAATTTGTTGATGATTTGACTTTCCCACCCCTAACTCAAGGAAAATGACAAAGGATTGCAAGTCCCAAGATTTGTTGTAATCTATATGTTTGGGGACAATTTAGTCCTTTGTTTTAGTACAACTTAGGCCTTTTTCCCCTTTAGTTCAATCCTTTAATTGGATTAAATGAGCATTAGACTCTTAGAGATTAAAATTTTGTGGTTTATGATATTGCAAGCCATGTTCATTAGCTTGATCTTATTTGAAAACTTACCTTTGGGTAGTAACATTTGAATAGGAATGTTAAAAGTGAATGCAAGCCATTTCTTATTTACTATAGCAATAAACACATTGCTTATGGTTATGCTTTTCCAATCAACACATTGCTTATGGTTATGCTTGACAATTACATGGCAATACCAAATGCAAACTCTAAATGTTTCAATTTTCATCGAATGACTAAAAAATACTATACATTTGAAGACTAGAATAGTATAATCCTTTAATCCAAATGCTACGATTTTGCTTGCCATTCAATGTTGGGGCATTGTGCCCCCACCACCATTTTTGGGCCCTTAGACTGTTCTTATTCCATACGCTAATGAAGAAATTTGAATTTCCATAAATTGAATTGAAAATTTCCCCTTATTCTACTCATTTTGAGGAACCTTGTAGTTGTTGGCTGATGTTGATTGTGGATGATCATCAAAGCTTTCACTTTCTTTGGAATAAGGCATGGTGACACTAAACATAAGCTTCAGGCTTTCACACTTGTAATATTATTTTCTTTTAAATAGCTCAACATTGATTCTAATACTTGTAGATGTTCTTCCATGATTTGATATGGATTAGGATGTCATCTATGTAAGGATATAGTATTTTACTTTCAATTAGATTATGTAAGGATCTAGTATTTTCCTTTCAATTAGATCCTAGAAGATTATGTTACCATCCTTTGGAACATTATTCATGTTTGACAACCCAAATGAAATTGCCTTGAGTCTTAAACAAATTATAATATATTTGTGGGAATTTGAAGGGTTCAAAGCTATGTGCCAATGCTTAGGTATAAGGTTGAGTGAAGAAAGTCGAACTAACCAATTGATCGAGCTGGTCCTCAAGTATTTGCAATTGTTGTACGATAGATTAAGTAAAACATGTTTGTGCAAAATTTTAGATTAATTGATCACGGAGGAGAATCCAAATGTATTTTATTTCATTAGATTGTTGTGAATATGATGTGGTGTCAATACCAACCCATACGGTTTGTACTTCTAGGCATTTTGACTATCATCCCACTGATAATATTCATTGAAATTATTGAACTATATGATATGGTTTTTTAATGGTGATCGTTGGAATGGTCTAGCCAAACCCATTCATCAGATAAGGAACTTTATTGCAAAATATTTTCATTTGTCAGCAATAACGACATCAAATCTTGATTTGTTTTGTGTTGTTTTGACCGAATAAGGAACTTTTTTGTTTGCCAACTGCTGTGGATCTTGGTTTGAAAGGTTGGAGCTTATGCTGGCTAATGGTTAGAATGCCTTCGCTAAAGTGTGCTCTGCATCTTTCCTAATGTACGTTATCTATGCTGTTCTCATTAGGTCATTACGCACGGGGTTGTCCAATGCCATATGTAGATGTTCTGGAGGTGTTACCTGCAATAGAGGAGGTGTGCATGTAGAAGAATACCAAAAATGGATACATGTATGAAGGCATTCTAGAGGGATAAATTACAATCTAGCAAGGGATAATTCACCTAGCAAGAAAGGTAAAGAAAAGGCGTATGCTAATAAAGAGAGTAAAAAAAAGTTGTTGCAAGAAAAAGAGGTGGTCAAGGATGCTGAGACCTGTCAAAATGAGTCTGGTAAGGAAGAAAATAGAAAGGTTGAGTCACTGTATGCCGTTAAAGGTAAGGCAAGAAAAAGCAGATTTGTTAATGTGTTTGTGATAAAGTGGAGAGAGAGAGAGAGAGAGAGAGAGAGAGAGAGAGAGAGAGAGAGAGAGAGAGAGAGAGAGAGGAGAGGATTGCACATGTACACTATGTTAAATTGAACATAAACATGAATATATATACATGAGAACCCCTTAAGGTTAGGGTTAGGGTTTGCCCTATGAACCCTATCTAGATAGTGCAATTTACATTATCATCAACACCCCCTCTTAAATTGCTTTGGTAAGTAGAGGGTGCATGTACAAGATCTTTTTGTGGATTTTGTTTGGTGCATATGATAGCATCCAAAACTGAAAAGAAAACTAAAAAAAATCATAGTAGTATGTGCATGTATGAGCACAGTGACTATGTAGTAGAACCATGTACAATGACTACAACTTATAATCATGTACATAAATGTCCATTTCCCCCTCTTAAGTTGTGGGTCATCCTGTGCCTTTAGGAATAAAACCCACAAGATAGGGTGGAGGGAAGAGGAAGGAAATATGTAGAAAGTAAAGTCCACTTGGATGAAAGACTAATCAATTGAACGATGACTATGTGAATGATGGTGTGTATGGTTGCATGCTAAACATGTCAAAGCTGAACATGTCATTTGTCATCATGGACTATGAAACTACTCTAAAGAGGAGACATCTGGATGTGAAGCTAGTCAATGTAGTCGTGAAGATGTGATCCGATTGGTTATGACATACAAAAGTGTCACCAACCCAAAATAACTAACAGCAATGGCGGACATATGTTGCAATAGAACTACAATCTTTGTCAAATGATGTGGGGTCGAAGAAGACTGCATAGTCAATGTGGATAGAGTGATCCAGGGGCTACAAAAGAGCAGGGGATGAAGGTGCAAGTATGATACTCTACTCTGCTAATGAAGAGGCCCATAAAATTGACAAGGTATGGTGACCTGTCAAGCATGTATGCTCAATTGTCATGAGCTTAAGGTCATCTGATATATGCATGGCTAAACATCCATCGGCATGGGATGTAGTATCTATCATAGGCTTGTCAAGAATTGAGAATGCATAAGATGTCCTTAATGTATATGAATTGTTAAATGCTGATGTAGGGACTAATCTGAAGTCCTAGATCCAACCACTAATTTGCATAAGTATGGACTGTATATGATAGCCCATAAGTGCATGCTGAGACACTAAGGCTCCCCAGGTTGCACTATGGTTGAACTTGATGATGTCCACTACACTAGGGCAGGATTGCACTGATCCATAAATGTCCTCATGCTCAGTAATGATCTGCTCTGATTGAAAGAGGTGGTGATCACTGGATCCAAGGCCTATCCAAGGGTGGTGCAATGCGACATGAATGAGTCGATGCTGGAATGTCTTGAAAACTAATTTGTTGATCTAAACTTCTCGTGTAAAAGGTATGCTCCATGTCATAGGTGAAAGCATAAGTGATGGATGTTGTAATGGAATCACCTGAAGAACTGAATGCACCATGGCATATATCTCCACATGCTATTGGAGATGTGTGTGCCTCATACTGAGGACTTACCTTCTGAAGCATTTGGTGGAGTGCATGTTTTCTTCTTTGGTGACTTATATCAAATCCCACCCGTACATGGCAAGTGGATATTCGCACGAGAAGGTATACTGCTTGCAAACATCTGGACACAAAATTTCAGGTACTATGAACTCTCACAAGTTATGCGGCAAACTGACATTGAGTTCATTAAAATTCTAAACAAATTTCAAAAAAACAAACAAACACAGGAGAAAATTAATACGATAAACGAAACATGTTTCCGCTAACCTCCAGATGACTTGACAATACCACACTTATTCTACACTCAAAAGGCTACAAACCAACACAATAATATCGTCTTCCAAAAAACCTAAGGTGAAATTTGCATCTTCGAAGCAAATGACTTTTACAACGAACATTTTAAAACAAGCGTAACGTTACCAAATAATCCGAACAAAATAATCGGTTTACATACAATAATAGAGTTAAAGACATCAATGTTAGTAGAACTATACGCAAGAAATTAGGACACGACAGATGGACTAGTTAATGGAGAAAACGGCTACTTTCACGCATCAACAATAATGGATACAAATGATCCAATTATCTGGATACAATTCCTTCAACCACGGGTAGGTGCACAAACACAAGCTCGATATGCAAACTTATATATAGATGGCATACAACACAATTGGACATGCATCTTCCCTATCTCGAAAGAAATATAAATAGAACATCACAACACAAATACAGTAATAAAAAAACAGTTTCCAATACAAAGAGCTGCAGGTCGTACAATACATCGTTCGCAAGGTTTAACTCTAGAGCAAGTAGCTTTCTGCCTAGCAAACGTTACTAAGCATGGGCTAACATACACCGCACTATCACATATAAGATCAAAAGAACACTTATACCTACTGTCACCGTTGACACATTCGAACTTTCATGTGGACAACGCTATCAAAGAAGAAACTGAACAACTACTAACAAAATCCTCGTGGTAATTTTTGATCTTACAAATACAAGACTTAAATGCAGATTACCACAATATATTGACATTAAACACTCGCTCTTTATCAGCACATGCAAACGATCTAAAGGCACATTACTTTATGAAATACAAACATGTCGATACACAAGTTGAATAAGAGGGCTCTGTTCTCTTTACCACCTAGCCTTGGATCCACTGATCCATGCTAATGTGTGGTACATCTATGTCTGAGCTCTCAAGACCAATGAGGCTCAAGTTTGCATTGCAAACCAGAACTTTTTGTGGATTTTGTTTGGTGCATATGATAGCATCCGTGATCCAAGGATTGAAAATCTGGGGCCGAAGGTGCATGCATGTTACATTGCTCTACTGATGAGAGGCGCATACAAATGACAAGGTATAGGAACTTGTCCAACCTATATGCTCAATTGTCATGAGCTGAAGGTGATCTGATGTATGCATAGCTAAACATCCGTTGACATGGGATGTAGCATCTGTCATAGGCTCAAGGTGGAGCTAACAAAATAAAGGCCTAGAAGCCTGAAATAGCACTAAAAATGCATGACGTCCTTGAGGCATATGAGGTGCTGAATGCTAATGTAGGGACTAATCTAAAGTCTTGGATCTAACTACTAATTTGCATCAAGTAAGGATTGTATACTACATCCATAACTGCATGCTGAAACACTGAGGTTCCTCAAGTTGCACTATGAACCTGATGATGACCAGTACACTAGAGTAGGATTGTAGTGATACATAAATGGCCTCATGCTGAGGAATGATCTGTTGTTTATCTGAAGAGGTGGTAATCACTGGATCCAAGGGTGGTACAATGTGGCATGACTAAGTTGATGGTGGAATGTCGTGAAGACTA
This sequence comes from Dipteris shenzhenensis, assembly GCF_047967505.1. Classification (NCBI taxonomy): domain Eukaryota; kingdom Viridiplantae; phylum Streptophyta; class Polypodiopsida; order Gleicheniales; family Dipteridaceae; genus Dipteris; species Dipteris shenzhenensis. The sequence continues at coordinate 26,337,919 of NC_141606.1, forward strand.
ATCTACTGATCTGAACTGCTCATGGAAACTACGTACAAGGTATGCTCCATGACAGCAGGTGAAAGAATTAATGATGGATGTTGGAATGGAATCACTTGAAGAATTGAATGCACTGTGGCATGTATCTCTCCATGTAGTTGGAGATGTGAGAGCTTATACTGAGGACTTACTTGCTAGAAATCTGCATGATCACTACTGAACTCCTACTGTGTATTATTATCATCTGTGGTTGCAATAGATGGAGTCGAATCCATGCATGAATGTGATTGTTGTATGTCACTAGAATCAGACTATGCTGATGTCAATGGGAGTGCCTCAATTTGAGGGCTCATCATCAAATGTGCCTCGTGCTGAGGGCTTACCAACAAATGTTACTCATGCTAAAGAATTACTATCAAATGTGCTTGATCATAAAATGTAGGGTGATCCATGGCACATGGTAACATGTGGAACATCTGTGTCCAATGTCTCAAGAGGGTCTCAAGACCAATGATGCTCTAGTTTGCATCATAAACGGGTACATACTGATGGCAATGAATGGTCAAAATAGGTTCTCTTTCCACTCACGAATCTCATCCGGAGTCATGACTGGTGTATCATCAACTGTGTGATGTGAATAACTCCATGTTGGAGACCATCTGGTGCCCTGAGCTGGAGGCTTACCTGTGTACCGACGAGAGTGTCTACCCATGAGGACATTGTGTAAGAGCTACCACTGGGTTCTTGTGCTCGAGCTGCCATTGGGGCTTATGTTGAACCTGTCAAACTCTGAACCAAGTCATGTGATGTAAGAACAACAATTTGCCAAGGATCAAGCTTGTAGTGAAATTATGACAACTGTGTGTCAGGAGTAGCCAAGAGCCTGTACAAGGATGATGGATATTGTAGGGAACTAATGCCAAGAAATAGTCAATGCATATGACTGTATATGCAATAATCCTAAATCCAAGGAAGACAACTCTGCCAAGTGTCAAAATGACATGCTAAACTGCCAAATGCCAAGAGACTGAGCTGGTGTTAGATGTATGAATGTGTATACCGATGATAGATCCGAAGGGACTAACGCCGGTGGGAACTAATCGAGTGATATGGCAATGGCTCACTTGGATTGGTGGAGTTTAATCTCCTCTATCGTTGTGCTAGGAAATGGCTAGAGTACAGTCAAAGTGTTTGAGGCGCTCACCACATAGAGCATGATTTGCTGAGCATTTTTTATTTTTCTACCACATGAAATTCCTTTTGGATCAAGTCATGGCCATTTGAAAATGTGCCTAGCTTTATCCAAGGGAGTGGCAAAATGATGAGGTGGCACATGTGATGATGTGGCAATGTGAGGTCATAGGCAGGTTACAAAAAGTGTGCTTATGTGGCACTCAATGCTTAGGTGGCACTGATGATGTGCATTACCATTGATGTGGCATGCTTCCTAGATTGAGATGACATGGTAGTCAATGATGATGTGGAGTGCTTGCGTGGTAGTGCTGACATGGCTACATAATTGGCTGCTAGCTGACTTAGCTAGATGAGGTTAATAGTGATGTGGCACTAGGGCTGATGTGGCAGACTATGCTTACATAGTAGATCAGATTGATGTGGCACAAGTGTGATGATATGGACAAATAGGGTGATGTGGTAGATAGGGTATGCCACATGTCACTAGGATAGAGTGCCCTGATGACATGTTAAGATGATGTGGTAATTAAAGGACTTGTCATGTGTAGATAAGGTTCCACAAAACCTACCAAGACACCATCAGAATCTAAAAAGATTTTGTCTATGTCTGTTAGATTTCCATCATGTATGTTTTTGAGACGGTTGTTGCTACCATCGCCCATAGCTATAGATGATAGGAGTTGTGTCTCTTGTTTATGCATTGTAGCACCGATGGTGGAGGCGCTATTCCGTTCGGGTCTGTGGTGGCTGTCAAAGACCTTAGCTATGTAGATGCCTATGATATGCTGGTCGGCTAGCGCTGTCGCATCACTATGGAGAGTGTAGGCTGCCACTCATTGTAGGAGCCTGTCTGGCTATTGCTCTATGGGAGTACTTGTCGTTATGTTGTTGAAGCCATGGAAGATCTGGGGTTTATTGTGGCATGTGGCTTGGAGGCTACGAGTTGTTGTTGTAAAATTGCACTGTTGAGGTCATCGAGAGATGCGCTCTATTTGAGTGCTTGTTGATGTGAGTTGCAGTGTTGACACATAGGAGATGGAGCCATTGTTGTTGAGCCTCCTATCAATAGCATTGTCATAGCCCTTGACTAGTCGATTGTGGCTTCCATTGTTGGAGGCGCTTAGATGCTAGTTAGCGTTACAGATGTAGTTGTGGGTCTTGTTTGGCTAAGTGGTCATAGCTCTAAGTGCTGAGACCATGATTGTTGAGTCTGCCTTGCAGGTCATTGCTAGTTGTTGCTTGCATGCTTGGTCGCTACACCTTAGAGGTTCGTGGTGGCTATGGAATCTATAGTCAACTGTTTTGCCGTAGTGCTGAGCCTCCTTTCTAGCAACCTTTGCCTTTGTTCTTGTGTGGAGCTCATAGCAAAGGTGCTTCCAGAGTTATTTAGTAGAGCTAGAGTGGGAACCATGCAGAGATGAACCTTTCCCGCACAACCTTTTAGAGCAAGAATCACTCAAAGTCACTCTCAAAGAACTCAAAGAAGAAAGCATTGCTAAAACATGCATAACTTCTCTCCATAACTCAAAATGACAACTTTCTGAACTGAATCGTAGAGAGGATAGAGCTCTAGAAGAAGAGCTATAGTAGAGATAAAATGCCTCATTAAGAAGAGCTTGTTGCCTCGACAGAGCAAGGGCTTACGTTCTCTCTCATGAAAACTCTCTCACATAAAGAATGGGCCTTGCAAATCTCTCGCTCGGAGATGGAGGGTGCCTTGTAGAAGGAGGGCTTATTACCTTGACAAGATTGAAGGGCTTGGAAGCACCATAGGCTCTGATACCATGATAAATTGGGGAGTGAAACCCATAGGAATTCCTAGTAATCTGAATACTTCTTTGTCTCCTATGACTTTACATCCTTTGTTTATGAGGAACTGGGGTGGTGGGCTCATGATACCATATATACATGTTTTTTCATGGTTGATTCCGGAGCTAGAGGCTAGACCAAACATCTTTAAGCAATCAAGAATTTCTACCAAGTTTTTTGGGATATGGTGGGCCCCTACTTAATGAAGCTCTGGTAGGAATCGAAAGAGTATGGGTTCCTGGATCCAAGAATTAACACATGCATGCCCTTTGATTCTTTACTTTATTTCCTATCGGGCACCAACTAAAAAGAGTTTGGGAAGATTAACAGCCTTTTCTAGTCTTTCCTGTGGGGGATGCAAACCACCACAAAATGGCCAAAGTAAGATGGCAACTCTGCATGATGCCCAAAGAGACAAGAGGGCTAGGGATTGTGGATGTTGAGAAGTCATCGGCAAGATTCATGAACCAGTGGATAATCAATGACTTTCTAGAACCAAGCTCAACATGGACCACATTTATCCATCACAACATAACAAAGTCAGGTTCAGAAGATGCAAACATTAGAATCAGATTCCATTTGGGGTAGCACTCCTAGGCAAAGAACCTTGTGTTGCTAAATGTTTGAAACTCTAGAAGGGAATGTGGTAGGCCTGGGAGTCGACGTGACCATATATCACTTGGAAGGGCTTCTCAAGAAAGATGGGTAATATTTGTAGCCAAGACTCAATCAGGTTCTGCTTAATCTGGCCAAACTCACAAGTGAGTGATGAAGATTTGAAAGGAACTCTTCGACTCAATAAGAAGGGTGTAAGAGTTTGGGATGATCTCTGGAACCAAGAGTAGGCTAAGTGGCTAGATGATGAAATGCTGATAGCCAAGTTCAAATCAACCGGTTTGGTATGAGACTGATACATAAGTGACAACTACTGTGATCAAGAGATAATCTTCCATACATGGGAGGTCACCTCAAGCCATCCCTAAAGGAGTTTAGATGGGCAGGTCAAACATAAATGTCTCCTATTCCCATTTGGATAAAAGGACAGGAAAAGGTAATAGGCTCTTCAACCTAAATGGCACAAGAGAGACTCGGTCAGAATATGGACTATGATATTTGAAAAGGTGTGGGATAAGAACATCTCAGAGAAACAATCTTGCCTTTTCTGGTTAATCTTGCACAAAGGAGTCTAGTCAACCAATCGAGCATGGAGGATAGGCCATGGTGATGTATTGTGTAAGAGATGTAGATGTGTGTAGGAGGACATCCCGCACCTCTTCCTAAATTGTAGACTTTTTAAAACTCTATGGGATTCAGTACAACTACATCAAGCTAGGTTCCCATTTAGTTATGCCTACTTGCTGCTTGGTGACATTACGTGTAAGAAATCAATACAACGTCTGTGCTCAACAGATAACAGGATCTCGTATGCAAGAGAGAAAAGCAGATAGTATGGAGAATCAAAAATTTGATTACTGTAAAACTGATACAATAGATGGCGCTGCCTCCCAGCCGTGCACTCCTGTGTGAGAAGCTTTGATGGCATGCTGGAAACAGTAGAGGACGGAGGCTGGATGCTAAGGAATCAGGGTTGCTATAGCCAGTGATGATTATGGGCTTCACAGACTTGCTCTTATATAGCCACCAGTCGTAGTCAGTTAGACTCAATTGGGAGACCGACCCAGTCCGCCCAAACTAGCCGACTGGAGGTCGGTCCCGAAATAGGCCACTGACCACATGATAGAACCATGGCACAGAATAGAGTAACTATCCTACGGTCTCTGTTCAGCCCACAACCATTCGGGATCATCTGGGGCTCCAAACGGGCCCCGCAGCCCGAGAGTGGGTTGCCCCGAGAAATGCTCCGTCTACCCTCAATGCGGTCAGTCATGGGATGCCTTCCCACACTTGCATGTAGCCTAGTTGGCAGTGTGCCAACTCTATCTGAAGCCATCCAGTCATCAGGCCACACATGGCCCCCATCTGGTGTCCAAACCAGGACTTACCAGATAACCGAGCTACTCAAATGCCTTCTCCTCATATGGGGGGCTTACAAGTAGAGTTAGCTGGTTCCCGCGTAGTTACCCGAGAGTGGAGCATTGATATCTAACAATGCATGCTTCTGCATTGTGGTCTATATGGTTTACTCGATGTGCAAAAGTCTTTAACGATCATAACATGGATGCTACTGACTTTAAGTCTATGTTTGCAACTAGGAGCGAAGTGATAATTTGCAAAGAATTCTCCAAACCCAGACTTAGCTGCAAATGTACGTTCAGAAAGAAGACAACTTGGCAAAAGAGGGAGAACACACTTCTGGCACAACTACACAATATTGGAGAGAGAGAGAGAGAGAGAGACGAAAGAAAGAGATGAGATGCAATGCCAAGAGTAGAGCACTATGGCAACCCAAGGACCACAACCTCTCTCCCCCACTCAAGATGTCACCCCCATCCCCATCAATCCCATTGCTACAACTCTACCTGATCCTCCATCTCCTTTACTCGATGAGATCACGCCAGCGCTCATGTGCCAGCCAATCAAGCCCAGAAGACTGTTGCTCCCCCAGAACCATAGAAAGCCTCACCATCCTATCTCGTGTGCTGACCCTGCAAGTGCCTTTGTTAAAGTGCGGAATGAGAATATGTCAAGAGAATAGTTCCTCCAATCCCTACGGTGACCCAATAGAGAGCTACTTGGGAAGGGACAAAAGCGTAGACGTTTGTGCCCTTACATGCACATTCTAGGTACTGTTGTTATTAGAGTTATTACTCATGTGGTTCCGAAGGAAGAGACGAGCTGATTGCTCTATCTCAACATGACTTGTTCTGATAGAAGACTCCCCATGGCTCTTTCACCGTGCTACTTCTTGCATATATGGGGTAGAGAACTCTTTATGTAAAAACAACTGTCTCTTTTTTTTGGCACGATAATATAAACCGGAATTTTTGGGGGGGGGGGGAAAATACGACCTTTTTAAAATATTTGAAACTTATTTTAATCTCTTAAAAAAGTATTGCTGAAATAAATAAATTCATTTTAAGACATAATATAAGAGTATATTTAAAAATATTTAACAAAGAAACCAAAATTTTAATATAAAAATAGATTTTTCAAAAGCTCTTTTCTATATGTGTGTGTGTGTGTGTGTGTGTGTGTGTGTGTGTGTATCTATATACATACATACATACATACATATATATATGGTGTGTGTGTGTGTGTGTGTGTGTGTCTGTGTATATACATATGTATCTATATGTATATGTGTGTGTATGCTTGACTTTACAAATAAATGTATTAATATAAACACAATATTTAAAAAGTTAAAAATAATATTAATATTGACTTTTTTTATTTCATTATAATATTATTTTGACTAAATAAGTTAATAAATCCAATTATAAAAAATATATAAATACATATTTTAAAAGTATTAAAAACTATATAAAATATTAATTTATTAAATAATAAAAGCATATTATTTTAATGCTTACTATACTAAAAATAATATCTGCAATGCTAGTTTGCATTTGCCATCCTTGTTAGCACAAGTGTAATACTTATTAGCACTCTCATCCACCACTGCCAAATGCTAGTTAGCACATGCAATGGTCGTCATTGCATGTGCTTGTTAGCACATGCAATAACAAGCATGCACTAGCAATAACTGCATTTGCTTGTTAACATGTGCTGGCAATAAATCTTTGTGCTTGTTAGCGCATACACTTCTTGTTAGCACCTGCAATACTTGTTAACACTTGCAATGCTTATTAGCACTGTCATCTACCACTTCCATATGCTCATTAGCACTTGCAATGCTTGTTAGTACCTATATTCACTGCTAGCACCACTTGTGGTTGCCAGCACTGAGAATGCTTGCTAACACCTGTAGTCCTTGTTAGCTCAATTATAAATTTTAAATATTTTATACAAAGAAATAATAAATATCTTATTTATACAAAAGTAATGTAAAAATATAATTTATTATATTAGAAGATATTATGTTGTTAATAATATAACATTATATAAAAGCATCATTTAATTAATGAACTAAGTCAATATAATATAATATTAGAATAAACCGTTTATTATATTAAAAATAACAATAGCAAAATAGAATGTTTTAAACCTCAACAATCCTAGTTCCACCTCATACTTACATGGGACCCTACTTGGATAATGGTCACCTAAACCTGGTTGTATAGGGACCTTATGCAAGCATGAGCCATATCACCTTTGCTAACTAGTTGAGAAAAATCAAATCCCCAACTTTATACAAGCGAGAGAATTACCTCATGTTAATAGGTGAAGAAAAACAAATCCCCAACTTGATCATAAGTTTCAAGATACTTAATCCCATCTGTTGAAGCTTCTTCACAGATAGAAGAATTAAAAAATAACTTCAAAACAAGTGTATAAGGTTAAAATTTTCAAACATTTACAAATCTTACTTAAAGGAATTCAAAACATTTCAAAGCATCTTTTTTTGGAGTGTGGAGAAAAAATTGCAATATGTTTATTGTAAGTCTCTCTCAGTTTTAAATCATTTTGATTTGTTTCTTAGCTTTTGGTTGAGTCTTTTCTTCACTCTGATCATTTCCCTCAAAAGTTATGGGCAGTTGTTGATGGGAAGCTGTGTGCTCCAACACAGAATGCCTAGGGTGAGATAAATGCCAAATCCAAAGAAATTTTTTTCAGCATGTCTAAACAATACAGTGTCTTCCCAAGTGATGCATTTTACACAAGCATCTAAGGTATAGACTATGTCTAATGTCCACTTTTGAGGGAAAGATTATCAAATCTTAGAATGAGAGATGGTAATGCATTGATGAACCATTTGAATAAGATGATCTTTAAAGATAGACAAACTAAAAATGACTTTGAAATGGAAGACCTAGGCTTTGTTGAATGAATACTCCAAACTCTTAACCCCATCCTTTGAGAGAATGTGCGTTCAACAAAAGTGATTTTATGTACCCCTTGTGCATGATATTGTCTATAACTCCATAAGAAAATAAAACTCATTCTCTTGAAATCATGTGCTATCTTACATATTGTTTAGTGAACTCCTAGGAGGTCATGCAGATATCTTAGACATCTCAAGAACATCAAACTATGCACAGGTTTGATTGCATCAAAGAAAGTGTACCAAGATGTTTGGATAGTGGACATCACATTGCATGTGTTGCAAAAGTGATTCGTTCAAGAAAGCTGATCTAGTAAAGGGAGCTCTAGATGTTCATCTTAGAGATGATCATCCGACTTCCAGTCAAAGGAATTGGTGACATATGAATTCAACTTCAAAATGGTAAAATCAAAATCCATTTGTCAAATTTTTTTATGTGCCGAGACTTTCCATGAATCTTTTGTGGAATCAAAGTTATGGACATCTTCACTTGAGATCCATGCAATTGCTTGCATGCAAGAACATGGTTGATGGAATCCCGTCCATCCAAGAGGAATACTTGTGTGAAGGATGCCTTTATGGGAAATATCATATTCCTAAGGGTCAAGCCACTAGAGCTAAGAGACCATTGGATTCGGTGCATAGTGACATTGTAGATACATGATCAATATGCCATCATGCAGTGGTAGCAAATACTTTGTCACATTTTTTAATGACTATACTTGAAAGATATTTGTCTACACCATGAAAGAAAATGTCTGAAATTCTTTAAAGGTTTAAAGAATTCAAGACTAGAATGATTGAAACTTAGTCCAGTTGTCAAATCAAATGCCTTCAATCCAACAATGGGGAAGAATATGTTTCCAAAGCATTTATTGGACAATAGGGAATATGTAGAGTTCTTTATTTGACAAAGACATAACAATAAAATGAAGGAGTGGAGAGAAAGAGCCGCACCATTTTTACGGGTGCAAGGAGCATGATGAAAACTAAGAACGTGCCTAACAAGTATTGGGCAAAATTAGTTTGCACAACAATTTATTTATTGAACCAGGTCCCCTACTAATGCATTATGTGATATAACACAAAGGGAGCTTGGAGTGGACATAAGCCAATTGTTCAACAACTCACAGTTTTTGGATCAATTTCCTCTGCTCATGTGTTTTGGATACGAGGAGTAAGTTTGGTTCCAAGAGTGAGAGTTATTTATACATGTTCCAGATTTTCCATCCTTACACAAAGTGTGAGTTTATTCTCTCTCTTTGTAAGGACTCAGGAGCTCTCTCTTGTAAAGACTTCTCTCTCTTGTAAGGACTTCTCTCACTAATAAGGACTTCTCTCTTGTTCTCACTAGGTCATGATTTTGCAAGTATGATCAGATCTTTTCTAGAGATCATTTTATCTATCCTTACCCTATTAGATCCCACAATCCTCCTTTCAATCTCAAGATTTTAGAAGTGGAGCTTTGTCAGTACTCCACACACACAAAGTGGATGCTCTAGACTATCGTTTTGATCCTTGTTGCCCACAGAGTTAAATTTTGGTTTAGGATCCCTGTCATTGAAATCCAATGATAAGGGTTGAAGGATGAAAGGTTTGACCTCATATTGTCCAAGGATTCATCTTTAGCACTCTTTGCATGTGATTCTATTCTAAAACTCAATACTGACATACCCATTTTTGAGAAAATAAAATTTATAATGTTGGCAGTGTTCTCTGGTTTAGGATACCGTCATTGAAATCCAGTGACTAGGTCTGAAGGATGAAAGATTGACCTCTTACAATCCAAGTATTCATCTTCAACACTCTTTGCACATGATCAATCTTTTGAAACTCAACACTCCCATACCGATTTCTAAGAAGATTAACATTGCTAACGTGTATGCCTCTTCTTTCTTGCAATTATTTAGTAAAGATAGGTTAGTGGCCTCCTCTCATGGAAGAAACCGATCAATGTGCATTGTGAAATTTTGTTATTGCTCTGATCAACCTCCTCATCATGCAAGGTAATGGATGGGGAAACTGTTCTCATACATGTGTTATTTTCTGCTTCACCTTGTTGTGTTGGTTATCTATCTATTGTCTGCAAATCCTCTCAAAATCAAAAATTGCTAGCTTCATACCTATGCGATGAGAGACATTTTTATGCATGGTCTAGCAAACTATCTAAGCAAACAAGTAGGAGACTATTTGCTTCTAAGCGTTGCTTGCTTTATCCTACACATGCTAATTCTACACATTGTTTTTACAAGCTTTAGCAAAAGGCGTTTGGGGTTGAGCACCATCTCCAACTAGTGTAGCATACCCTTTCCCATCCCATGTTAGTGAAGGGGAGCTTGCACTCTACTGGTTGAGGTGAAATTGCCCCAATGGGTGATTCTCACCTTTACCATCATCGCTCGCTGTGTATGTGTGAGTTTTTGTGTTTGTTTGTATGTGTATGTGTGCGTGTGTGTGCACATACACACCCACACACACGCACAACAACAATAATAATTTGATAGGCTAAGACATTCAATACTATATTTATAATTCAAAGTATATATAGTATATATATGAGAGTACATAATATATTACATAGTATATAGCATACATTTTATATTATATATTATATTATGTGCACAACACATATGGAGTAATTGCCTTTACTAGACCAACAAAATAAAAAAATTGTTTCTTTGTCCTTTGCATCCAAAAGCATCTACTATACTAGGAGGCAGTGCCCCACATACACCCAAGACACTCCACTATTTTCACTTTTTACTTGGCAAGCACTAGAGCGTTTTATGAGACTCTAAAATCCTACGAAGCCATGTGGCACATTGTAAGCTGTTAGATTAACTGACCTATTATTAGCTACCTACTTACAATATACTTAGGAGGTGGGCAAGCATTCTAGTTGGGATGATTTACAATAGTTTTATTTAGACAGGACAGTCCATCCCAACACTCGGCTAATGATTTGAATAGAGCTAAGAATAAATGAAGTTTGAGAATTTTGGAAGTAGAATAAGCCACGTGTTTACTTTGTGTCCTTTAGATTGAATTTGATCAAAAGCTAAAGATATGAAAAGCCAAAGTGCTTCTTTTAAGTCCAAAAATCAACTTGTAGATCGTGTTCCATCTTGAATTCATTTACCTATCTTCAAAATTCAAAGCCTCCGAAGACCAATCTCTCTCGGTTTCTCTCTGATTTCTTGCCTTCTTGAATTGATTTTACTTTCAAGCGCTAGCAGTTATGGTTCTTCTTGAAGCAATTCTTGATATATGAAATCTACATGAAATCTCCATGCAAGGAGCTTGCTGATGACTTCCATACAGTGATCCTCCTTTCATGCGAGACTCTTTGTCTCATATCAATAGGGACTATTTGATCTGCCTAAGCCCTTGGAAGACAAAAACAACATTGAGGATTGGTTGTTGTTGAGTCTGTTAAAGATGTGCTGAGAAATTTAGCAGTTTGGAAAGCACCGCAACAGCTACTACTCAATAATGTCCTGAAGTTAGCAACATGCTAATAAATTTGAGGTATGGTTTAGACAAGAGCATCTCAGCAACAAGGCTTTACCACCCGGATCGGGAAATATGCTTGGCTGTTGCAACAAGAAATCATGGAGAGGGGTTGGACAAAGATGGGGAACCGATTACGCTTGAGGACCTTGATTCCCGCATAGGAAGAAAAGAAAAACCAAAATATCCTTCGACCACGGGTGCAATGGTAGCCCATCCCTAGGGGCTTCACAGGTATCTTGGTTTGCCGCAAAAGCTTTAGAGTCTTTGAGTCTCGGATTGGCCAAGAGCACTAGCTTTTCCACTGATAAGATGAGTATCGAGGTTTTTTAAACAGTTCCCATACTCATCCTGTAGCCACGAAAAGATTCCTAGCTTGCCTGAAGATTCAAAAACATGGAAGCTGCCAGTAGATCTGCTTCGGTGGTCAAAGGCTTATATCTTTGCAGAGAGTGCCTCTTGTCGGGTGGAAGGCAAAGTGGGACTAGGTTGGGAAAGCTTTCAAGCCAAGCACAGAGGAGGGCTTAGTGACGAACGAGACCACATCCACAGAGCCCATTAAGGGAATACTCCACTGCCTGCATGCAGTAATCACCATATTGAAGGACTGGAAGCTTGGAAGGGAGGAGAAAAAGAACAGTCTTTATCAGAGAACAAAGTGAGAGGTGTCAAAAGATGATCTGCAAGTGCAAGCTGGGTTGGAGGATCAGGGTCATAGTTCATTCCATGTCGGCTCTAGAACTCTGCCAAGGAATCAGCAAAACTATCATCCTCATCTATTGGATCACCCTTAGCTGTGTAATGGCTACAATTCCATGAAGTGCACGTTGAATTTCGGGCCTAGCATTTGCCTTGATGCCTCTTGCTCTTGTTTAGATGGATTCTCCATCCTTGGGCTCTCGTGAAGGCCTTCACCAAGCTCACCACACATGTACTTACTGTTTTCCATTCCCCTTGTCGGTGGAGACCATTTCATAAGGTTTGCAACTATTTGCGATTCGATGCTCATGGACTCCGAAGATGATACTCAGATCAAAATTGAATCGATGGGGCTGAAAGAGAAGCATGATTCATAGAAAGGGGGAGCATGGTTGTCTAGGCAGTGCATGGGCAGTAAGTCCACATCAACTGCCATCATATTTTATTTAAACTCAAACACCTTAGCAACAGCCAGAGAACACCAAGACATCGCATTGTCGTTCTTAGAAAGCTCTAACGAAACTCTCTAAAGATGATTGGAATGCCCTCCACTCTCATCAAGAGGCAGCACTTGAACCATATAAAGGTTCAGGTTCTAAGCCCAATGATGTTGATCTCTTTCTTGCTCGTAGCCTTATTGTGCAAGAGGATCTGAAATAGAGTTTGAGGAGTGCAAACAAGTTCGACAGTACGTGAGTAGTTCCCCGAAGATTGCTCCCTCCAACGTTGAAGTTAAGGA
>NC_141606.1:26658251-26778251 GCF_047967505.1 Dipteris shenzhenensis
GTGCATGAAATAAATATATTACAAATATTACATCATCAAATATTCATATCAGAATTCTCATCACACAAGGATTTATTTCCAAATAATCACATCATCACACATTCATATCATAAAATTGTGTGCATAAAGAAATTATATAAATATCATGATTATGCCACTTAAGTAATAAGTCACAAATTGGTGTATAATCAACAAAAACTACAAACACAACATCATACATGCATCACAACTCTTGTGATGCTTCTAGTGGAGACTCTGGCAACTCTTCGGATGCTTCCAATGGAGGCTGTGGTACTGTAGATGTACACTCGGTCTCTACTTCTTTTGTAGTATGTAGTGCTTTCGGAGTAGACTCAGTATCCTCTTCCTTAAATGCAAGCGGAGGCGGTGGCAACTCTTCTGATGCTTCCAGTGGAGGCTGTGGTGCTGTAGGTGTACATTGGGTCTCTACTTCTTCTGTAGTATGCAGTGCTTTCATAGTAGACTCAGTCTCCTCTTCCTTAAAGGGAAGCTCTGGTATTGCTTCAGTTGCACGTTGTATTCTAATGGCAGCAATTAGGTCTCGAATGATTTCAGCCCTAAACAATTGTATATCCTCCTCTGAATATTTGAGCTCCAAAGAGTCTTCCGATGAGATCTGTGGCATAAGTGAGAAAATTTCTTTGAAAATCAACATGCAGTTGTAGGCAACTCTCCACCCACAACTATGCCCATCTTCCTGCTCTACTACTAAACGCTTTTGGAAGTCTACCGAGTCTTTGTACTGTCCTTTTTCTTTGATAGCAGATACCAACTTCTCAATCGACCTGCTCATCGTGACATATTAAAAAAACTTAGTGTATCTATCACATAAGGTACATAATATAGAAGTAACAACCGATTAATAGAATACTTACGTTTGCACTGAGCCATGAAAGCCTGCAATGGAGTTAACAAACCAACAATAGTTGTCTTCAAGGTTCCAAACCACCAGACTCCAATGTTCCCTACACGAATAATTAAGAACCATTATTATTTAACACAATGTTGCCAGTACAAGATGAAAATAAAGGTTGCCATGATACTTACATCTCATGATATGCCATAAATAGGACTCGCATGCCATGTAAATGTAAAGGCTGTAATAATTTACAAACATCGGCTATTGTCTTTCTGCTATCGCTAAGTATAGGAGAAAGGAGGGAATCCAACATGTACGCACGATTTTGTACGACTCTACCAAATCGTGAGATAACTATACTGCACCAACAAATAAATGAATATTAGCTTATTAGATTTAATCAAAATAAATGAATATTAGCTTATTAGCTTATTAGATTAAATCAAAATATTGAATTATCAAGTAGAGAAAAAGTTTGTATCAAACCTGAGAATGGCCATCATAACGTTGTTATTGACCTCATTTGAAGCTCTAGAGAGAATTGAAATCTCTTCTCCCCCAAATTCAAGATAATGAGGTCTATGTTGAATCATAACCCTAACATTAAAAGAGCTTCCCAATTCTTTTAATGAGGCCATGTTTGTAGAGTTGAGGTCATCTATCCTCTTTGACTCTTTGATGGCATTCATTTCGCAATCAATGATTGCTCGAATGGTACATGTTATAAATGCATAGAGATGCAAATCCGTATATGTTGATAGTGTGGTGTCATTTTGCATCTCAAAAATTTGACCAAGTACCAAAAAGCAATTGTAGCCCACCCTCCATCCACAATTATAGATGTGGCTATTATCTTGATGTGATACCTGACATGTTATATACTCTATTTGTTGTGCCAAGTCACATTGCCGCATTACTATGTCGATAGCATCTACTAATTTCGAGCTGATCTGCATATCAAAACATATAACAACAGTGAATATGTGCATTGCATATCAATCTACATGTCAAGAAGTGACAACAAGTGTAGTCTATACTTACTCTAACACATTGCCATGGACGGATGTCATTGAGTTTGCAAAGAAGCACTTCTTTGCAAGGATGTCCACGACTACCAGACTCCAATGTGAGCTGCATTATCAATAAAGAATAATTACTGTGTTTGAGACAATTCTAGCAAATGCAATAGAAAAAACAAGTAGGGTTTGATGCTTACTTCTCATAATATGCTGTAAAAATAACTCGTGCGTCATTCATAGGAATGTGCTTCAACCACTTGCAAACATTCTCTATGGTTTCTTCTTTGTTGATAAGCACTTCCGAAATACGAGGATCGAGCATATATGAAACGCTTTGTATATTTTGCGGAAAATTTGCTATAACATTGCTATATTTAAAAAAAAAGTATTAGCTTCTTGGGTTTAATCAAAATAAGCAAAGTATAAAGCCAAGGAAAAGGCTGCATCAAACCTGAGGATGGTTGTAATGACTTTGACATTAACCTCATTCTTAGGATTCAAGAGGATTGAAATCTCTTCTTCACCAAATTCAAAAAAATGAGATTGTTGTCGAATTAACAACATAGCAGTGAATGAACTTCCAATCTGCTCCAATAGATTCATATTTTTATGACTCATCTTATTGAGGGAGTAGTCTACATCGTATTCTTCTTCACTTGCTATGTCCTCCACATCCTCCTTCTGCCATAAAAATATAAAAAAGTTATGCGATGTACACATCCCAAATAAAGGCTTAAACAAGCAGATAAGGTTTCATATATGCTTTCATTAGTGTAAGTCTATCCTCTGCTTGGAGCAAAAATTTAAAAAGGTTTCATACACGCTTTCATTAGAGTGAGTCTCTCCTTCTCTTGGATGAAAAATTTAAAAAGTTATGAGATTTACACATCCCAAATAAAAATAATGGTTTAAATAATCATAGAAGTATAAAGATAGCATGCTTTCATTAGACAAGTTATGAGATTTATACATCCCAAATAAAATTAATGGTTTAAATAATTATAAAAGTATAAAGATAGCATGCTTTCATTAAACTCATTCTCTTCTCCTTTTGGAAGAAAATATAAAAAAGTTATGAGATTTATACATCCCAATTAAAGGCTGGAACAAGTATACAAGTATAAAGATAAGGTTTTATACATGCTGCAATGTAGTCATATTTTCATGTTGTTTCCCAATGGTAGTAATTAGATGCTGAATACTCTCAGCCCGAAATGCTAGCAGATCAGCTTCTGTATATGATTCCATTTTGACTGGTAATTCCAGATCAAAAATCTCTCTAAGAAACAACATGCAGTTGTAGGCGACTCTCCACCCACAACTGTGTCCATCTTTTTGCTCCACTGGCAGACGTCTTTTGAATTCTACTTGATCTTGTTGCTCCGTGGTTGTTCTGACAGCAGATACTAGCCGATATGCAGCACTGTCCAGCATGACATATGAAATATATTAATATGTCATGATCATAAGATACAAAATAAGAAAGTATCAAAAATATTAAGAGAATAATTACCTTGGGGAGTTGGCATGATAGCCTTCTATTGAATTCACAAACCATAAATGGTTGAGTTCAAGGTCCCAGAAGATCAGACTCCAATGTGAGCTACACGACCAGAATAAAAATGATTATTGTTTTACACAAACTTGCCAAAGAAATAGTAAAAATAAGGTTAGAGTTGATACTTACGCCTCATGATAAGGCATTAAGATGACTCGCACCCCATCTAAATTCAAAGGGCTTAACCAGGTACAAACATCTTCTATAGTCTTTTGAGGAGAGCTAAGAATAGAAGAAAGGAGAGCATCGAGCATGTAGACACGATGCTGCAATGTACTAGGAAGTTGAGAAATAACTACACTGCACCAAGAAATAAACAAACATTAGCTCATAGAATTGATTTGCATTCTGCACTAGGAAACTGATATATAACTGAACTGTGAATAAATAAACAAATGTTAGCTTATTGAGGTAGCAATAAATAAATAAACATTACCTGAGAATGGCCAAGATAACATTGTCATTAACCTCTTTTAAAGGATTGGAGAGGATTGAAACCTCCTCTCTACCAAAGCTTAAATACTGAGGTTCTCGTTTCAAAACGATCTTAACTTGAAATGAGCTCTCCATTTTATCTAATGCAGCTAAATTTGATTTTTCAATCAAATTTAGAGGTGGTTGCATTGTTGAAGTAGAAGGGAGTGCCTCCGTATTGACTTCATCCATTTCTTCTCCCTCTATTGCCTGTAAACAAATATGAGAGATTAGATTCATTATCTTTAAATTTAAATCTTATTTAAAAAATTGTATTTAGTTGAGAAATAGAGAGTTCATACCGCTAAGTATTGTCGTAGTGGCCTTTTTTCATAACCCTGCGAGCCATAATTATCAAAGAGGGCATCATCATATTTGTCTTCATCCACCAACCTCTCTGTGAATGGGTCATGTAAGTCCATCTTTTCATCATCAACAACTGGGACATTATGATCTTCAAGGTAATCATCCATGTCATCGGTGTCCTTGTGGTCTATCTCTTTTTCATAGCCTGTGGTTAGATCTACTTGAAGCTGGAAATAGGCCATGAAATGCTTATTTTCAATAATATTGGTGGAGTTGCCTTTTCTTAGGAGATCCTCAAATAAATATCCCATCCTGCACAAGGTGACCTCCCAACCTGCCGGCAGCAAATTCTCCATCATGGTAAGCAAGAGACTCCCACTTTTTGCAGGACTTCCGTAGTTGTTTTTTTGATAATGTATGGACCTGGGAATATCTTGCTCTTCTAGCATCAATCTCAAATTATTTGAATTCCCTCTTATGTTCTTTTGTAAAGAGTGATCAGGGTTGGGACTCCGCATACATAGAAAGAATGATTCAAGAGTTTGAATCGCTATGCCACATTCTCTCTTGCCTCTCTTTGCTGCATAAACACCACTATAGATCTTCAAATCTGATGAATATGCTCGCTCTAGAGTAACCTGCATGGCTTCTTTGTCTTTTTTATCAACAAATATGACAATGTTACAAATCGCCACTTTGCTAATGGTGGTATATACTATTCTATCAATGAAGTTATGGATATCATCGCTAGAAACTTCATTGATAAAGAATAGTTGTGGCTTATCCCATGCTGACTCATTCTTAAAGAAGTCATCTTCTGAGACTCCCCTGAAGTTGACAAGCTTTCCAGACTCTGCCGTAACCTCTACATTGAATTGAAAGCTTTGGTGCATATCTGTTGGCATTCTTATCTCGCTGATTAATCTTTCCACATATGCAACCACCTGTTGTGGGATCTCTTTTCTCATATAAGAGGTTACTATTTCCGACCCATCTTCATCCTTTTTAATCCACCTGTTGGCCCATAGCTTTACCTTGGGTGTTGACAAAGAAGCTATATGCTTCACCACATTATAGTCAATGTTGCAATGAGTAAGTGGAATTTGTTTCTCTGACAGCAAATACTTGATGGCACTATGCACTGCATCACGCCTCACCTGTACATTGATGCATTCTTCCATGCAGTGGTCTTTGTCTTTTTTTCCAAAAAACCATTCTTTCTTTAAAATTCTTTGTGCTGCCATGGATGCATACTTATCAAGTAAGTACTTTACAGGCCTCCACATCCTTGCCGTCAACTCCTTCTTATCCATTACCTTTGACTTGCCGGAGATAAACAAAGGAGCTTCATAGGTCAGCTGTCCATGCTCACAAGCAATGCACGTTTCAAGCATCTCATTGAACACTTCAACAGGACGAAATATGATAGAAGTATAGTCGGCATATCTGTCCCTCACCACCTTGAGGCTTGTCATACTTTCTTCCCGCTCTTGGGTTCCCCTAGGCACAACTGCACTCAAAGAAGTATAAAAGTTTGTGAGTGTGTCGGCGTCTGCTTTTGTGACCTTTCGCTTCAAATCAGGATTTGGGGAACCAAATGTTGTCCATATCACCCTTGCCTTCTGTAAGACCTTTGATGTTGAGGATATCTTACGCTTTCCATGGACATAATGATTAAGTCTTTCGGACTCAATCAAATACTTAATCTCATGCTTGAATATACAGATCGTTGCAGGATAATAATGGAATGAGCTTATCTTTACAAATTGTTCTGGAGTGAGTCTTTTGCCCTCCTTTGCTTCCCTTGCGATCTGATTACAAGCATAAGCCCAATGTTGACCATCAATGGGCTGGAATCTGCAATGAAGGAGAAATTCCTTCTTGACTTCCTTTAGCATATTCTCTCCTTGTGCCTCTTCGCCTTGTTCATGTGGAATATTTTTTAGAGTGTTTTTAAAGAATTGACTGAAGATCTCCTCGAAATGTGTAGGCCCTGTAAATGTTATTTGATCCAGAAAACTATTTTTGGTTGGACAAAACATTATTGGGCGCAAGACCACATTACTTGCCACAGGTTTCTTACCATCTCTCAAAGCCTCGTATATTTGCATTGCATAGGATATATCAAGGCTTCGGCTATTAGTAAACAGAGCTGCAGCTTCCACATCTTTGGCATTCACAAACCACGTCCTTTGACCCCAGATATATCCCACATCATCATCTGTAACTGCTTCATTAAGACGCAGATTAAGATTTTTAATTGATGTGAGTTCATCTTGATCATCTTCAGCCTCGGATTCTGAGTCTTCTTCATCTTTCTCTTTTTTTGACCGTTTTTCATCCACATTATCTTTCTCTACAGTGGGACGATGTCTTTTCTTACTGCTTGGAACCGTGGCTCTTGCAGTACTAGCCTTTTGCATTTCACGTCGTGGTTTGTTAGCAAGAGCTTCTAGCATAACTGCAGTGGATCGACCTTGATCTTCTTCAATTTTTGCTAATTCCCGTGCACTCAAGGCTTGTTTTTCATCATCCTTAGTTACATTCACCATTTCTGGCTCTACAAGTTTGCGCTCATGTTCTATAGGTTTGTGACAGTGTGCCTGTTCTTCTTGTCCCTGCATTGAAGTCTGAGCTTTTTGATCTCCTTCATGTGATGATTCTTGCATATGGAGAGCATATTCTGCATCCTGAAAGTATTCAAGCATTATCTTTGCATGCATCCTTTTTGCCACCACACTAGGAAATTGCTCCCAAGTATATGAAAGAGTCTCCAATGCCCTTTGCAACTCTGGAAACTTTGATGGTTGAGGAGGAGGCATCACAAAGGTCTTTGCGTCTCTCCTTGACACATAAAAATGCATACCGCCAACTTCAGGATCTGAACTCTTTGTTAAAATATCCACAAAGGTGTCTTTTCGCTGAATTATTATGCCTACTACAAGGCTTGAAGTCATATCTTTTTTGAAGAAAGTAGCATCCCATGGATCTTCAACACCATTGAACTCCCTTTTTGACATAAGTAGAAAGAGTCTCTTTTCCTTTTGATGAAGAAACTAGGCTCTTCTACCCATGTGATATCGAGTCCACCTACCAAAGCCATTGGGGCTATATTCCTTTCCTTTGAAATTCAAAGTGACATCAGAAACCCATTCTCTGATCTCAGAGTCATCTAGCATAGCCATCACATTAGCTGATTGCTCCATAATCCTACAAGAAAAGATAATGAAGAATTTAGATACATACAAGTAAAGTACAATATACAACCCTTGATACAATAAATGTGGAAAATAGCCCAAAAGGCTTTACAAGGCTTCATATGGCAATAAATGTGGGAAATAGCCTAAAAGGCTTTACAAGGCTTAAATATTTGTACAAATGTAAAAGAATTAGCCAATAAAGCTTTACAAGTAATATAAAATGTCGTCTAGTGATAAAGCTTCAATCTTCGTGAAGATTCATGTAATCTGTCCATCCATTGATATCTGAGCACTGATACCCAACTGTTGCAATCTATCCACTAAAAACTGTTCCACTGATATCCACTTATGCAGCCCACATGATATCCACTTATGCATCCCACTGATACTCGTTAATTAGTGAATGGTCGGGATGGTCGGGTTTATTACAAGGTGCTTCATATGACAATAAATGTAAAAAATAGCATAAAAGGCTTTACAAGGATTTTTATGACAATAAATGAGCTTAAATATTTATACAAATGCAATAAAAATAACCAATAATCATCAAGCTCCAATATGTCCCATGACATGTAATCTGTCCACTGATATATGCAATCTGTCCACTGATATCTGCTCATGCAATCTGTCCACTGATATCTGCTCATGCAATCTGCCCACTGATAAACTTCTTGGTAAATGGTAAAAGGTCTTATTTAATAGCATGTTATGAGTGTTAAACCGCATGTGAGCGAAGGGACTGACAACGATTAGGAACTAGTTAGAAAAATTTGAGCATGGCTTCGATTGGCAACTTGGAGAATTGTCTCTCCTCTAAGGCAATCTAATCTATGCTAAACTATGCTAAACCAACCGTCGAAGCGAAGAAAAGCAATAAATAATTTCTTTTTCTGTGTTCATTTTAATGTGCTGGGGTTTAAGAGGCTTAAATATGCAAAAGAAGGGGTTGTGATGTAGAGGCTAAACCTGCATGTGATATAAATAAAGAACAAGTATCTAAAGAAAAGTTAACATTTTTCAATTTAAAAGATGAATATATATAAAAACATTATCTCACCTTCAAAACAAACCATAAATTCACTCTTTTATAATTTTTTAAAAGTATAATATAAAGTATGTAAATATATAAAACTCTCTTTACTTTCTCTCTCTCTCTCTCTCTCTCTCTCTCTCTACTCCTAAATCTCTTTGCAGCCATAGTCAAGACACCTCATTCTCTCTCTTAATCTCTCTCTCTCTCTATAACTCTTAAGTATTTTTCATTCCTCTCTCTCTCTCCCTCTCTCTCCCTCTCTCTCTTTCTCTCTCCCTCTCTCTCTTTCTCTCTCTCTCCCTCTCTCTCCCTACTCTCTCCCTCCCTCAAGGAGCCACGGTCCCCAAGAGAAGCCAAGGTCCCCAAGAGACCGGCTTCTCTCTCTTAATCTCTCTCCCTCTCTCTCCTCTCTCTTTCTTTCTCTCCCTACTCTTCTCTCTCATTTAAAAATATAATATAAAAGATGTAAATATATAAAACTCTCTTTACTTTCTCTCTCTCTCTCTCTCTCTCCTCCTAAATCTCCTTGTAGCCATAGTCAAGACACCTCATTCTCTTTCTTAATCTCTCTCTCTCTCTCTTTGACAACTCTTAAGTATTTTTCTCTCTATCCTCATCCCACTTATTCTCTCTCTCCCTCTCCCTCCCTCTAGCACAGAAGTTTCATTCCTCTCTCTCTCTCTCTCTCTCTCTCTCTCCCTCTCTCTCTCTCTCTCTCTCTCTCTCTCCGTCTCTCTCCCTAAGTCTCCCTCTTCTCTTCTCTCTCTCTCTCTCTTTTCCTCTCTCCTCTCGCCAGGTTTCATTCCCATAAACTTTCTCTCTCTCTCCCTCTCTCTCTTTCTCTCTCTCCCTCTCTCTCTTTCTCTCTCCCTCTCTCTCCCTACTCTCTCCCTCCCTCAAGTAGCCACGGCCCCAAAGAGACCCGCTTCTCTCTCTTAATCTCTCTCCCCCTCTCTCCTCTCTCTTTACCAGCTTCTCTCTCTTAATCTCTCTCCGCCTCTCTCCTCTCTCTTTCTTTCCCTCCCTACTCTTCTCTCTCTTAATCTCTCTCCGCCTCTCTCCTCTCTTTCTTTCCCTCCCTACTCTTCTCTCTCATTTAAGGAGCCCCTCTTCTCTGTGTGAATCTCTCTCTCTCTCTCCCTCTCTTAAGGAGCCCCTCTTCTCTCTCTTAATTTCTCTCTTTCCCTCCCTCCCTATTCTCCCATTTCTCAAATTTACAAACTCGAATATAAATAAAAAACTAATTAAAATAGAACTCAAAAACTCAAATAAGAAACTAATTTAAAAAGAATTGTAATGCCTTCTAAAAGACCACCCTCCTCAAAAACTTTAAGAATAAACTAATTGAAAAAGAATTATAAGTAAAGAAAAAGAATTACAATACGAATTTTAAGAAATAGAACTCAAAAACCTTAACAAGAAACTAATTGAAAAGAATTGTAAGTAAAGAAATAGAATTACAAGACGAATAAAAAAGAATGCAAGTACCTGAAAAAAGTGAAAAAAGTAAGGCTCGGCTTATCCTTTCTCTTCCGCTCTTGGTTGCTTCAATGAAACGAGGAGAGAGTTAAAACTAGTCCACTCCTACACATAAATTTGAATTTTCAAAAAAGAGAGGGAAATTTGAATTCATTATAAATTTGAATTCAAATTTGTGTTCAACATTCTTCTTATACTTTCTTCTTATACGTTCCTTTTGAATTCAAATTTATGTTCAACATTCTTCTTGATACTTTCTTCAACATTCTTTTGAATTCAAATTTATGTTCAACATTCTTCTTGATACTTTCTTCAACATTCTTCTCGATTCTCGTAATCCTTTTCATTCTCGTAAGTCCTTTTCATTCTCGTAAGTCCTTTTCATTCTCGTAAGTCCTTTTCATTCTTCTCGTAAGTCAAATCTTATTTTTCGTTCTTGCTCGTGATAGTAAATCAAATCCTCCTCTCCCATCTCTCTCTCTCCTTCTCTCTCTCTCCTTCTCTCCTCTCCTTCCCTCCATCCATCCCTCGACCCAATCCTCTCCTCCAACCTCCTTCCCTCCCCTCCCTCCGCCGCCAAAACTCCTCCCTTCCCTCCGCTCCCCCTCCTTCCCCAAAATCCCCCTCCCCTCCTGCTACCCTTCCCCTCTCCCGTCGCCTAACCTCTTCCTCCCCTACCCCTTTTTCCCCCTACCCCCTTTTAACCTTCCTCCCTTTTCCCCACCCCCCTTGGCGACCCCCCCAACCTTTCCACCCTCTTCCCCACTCTCCCTTTGGCCCCCCCTCCCTCCTTCCTTGGTGACACCCCCCTCCTCTCACCCAGCTCCCCCTCCGCCCTCCCCCCCCTCTCCTCACTCCCTGGGCTGGCGGCCGCGGCCGCCAGCCCCCCCCCCTCCTCTCACCCACCCCCCTCCCCCCTTCGCAACCCACCCATCCCCCCCCCCCTTCACCCTCCCTGGCTGGCGGCCGCAGCCGCCAGCCCCCCCCCCCCTCTCCTCTCTCCCCCCTCCTCTCACCCAGCCCCCCCCCCCTCTCCTCTCTCCCTGGGCTGGCGGCCGCGGCCGCCAGCCCCCCCCCGTCCTCTCACCCAGCCCCTCCCCCTCTTCACCCTCCCCCCCCCTTCCCAACCCACCCATCCCCCCCCTTCACGCTCCCTGGCTGGCAGCCGCGGCCGCCAGCCCCCCCCCTCCTCTCACCCAGCCCCCCCCCCTCTCCTTCCTCTCTCCCTAGGCTGGCGGCCGCGGCCGCCAGCCCCCCCCTCCTCTCACCCACCCCCCACCCCTCCCCCCCTCCTCTCACCCAGCCCCTCCCCCTCTTCACCCTCCCTCCCCCTTCCCAACCCACCCATCCCCCCCCTTCACGCTCCCTGGCCAGCCCCCCCCCCCTCCTCTCACCCAGCCCCCCCCCTCTCCTTCCTCTCTCCCTAGGCTGGCGGCCGCGGCCACCAGCCCCCCCCCCCCTCCTCTCACCCAGCCCCCCCCCCCCTCTCCTTCCTCTCTCACCCAGCCCCCCCCCCTCTCCTTCCTCTCTCCCTAGGCTGGCGGCCGCGGCCGCCAGCCCCCCCCCCTCCTCTCACCCACCCCCCCCCTCACACTCCCGCCCCCCCTTCGCAACCCACCCATCCCCCCCTTGACGCTCCCTGGCTGGCGGCCGCGGCCGCCAGCCCCCTCCCCCATCCTCTCACCCAGCCTCCCCCCCTCTCCTCTCACCCAACCCCTTCGCAACCCCCTCTCCTCTCTCCCTGGGCTGGCGGCCGCGGCCGCCAGCCCCCCCCCCTCCTCTCACCCAGCCCCCCTCTCTTCGCTCTCCCCCCCCCCTTTCGGAACCCACCCTCCCTGGCTGGCGGCCGCGGCCGCCAGCCCCCCCCCCTCCTCTCACCCAGTCCCCCCCTCTTCACCCGCCCCCCCCCTTTCGCAACCCCTCCCCCACCCCCCCTTCCCCCCCTCAGCCGCTCCCCCACCCTCCCAGGCTGGCGGCCGCGGCCGCCGCCAGCCCCCCCTCTTCGCCGCCCCCCCCCTCCCCCTCTCAGCCGCGCCCCCCCTCCCTCCTCCCCCCCTTCAGCCGCTCCCTCACCCTCCCTGGCTGGCGGTCGCGGCCGCCAGCCCCCCCTCTTCACCCTCCCCCCCCGTCTGTAACGGGTGGC
The DNA here is from genome assembly GCF_047967505.1 of Dipteris shenzhenensis. Lineage (NCBI taxonomy): Eukaryota > Viridiplantae > Streptophyta > Polypodiopsida > Gleicheniales > Dipteridaceae > Dipteris > Dipteris shenzhenensis. The sequence continues at coordinate 26,670,344 of NC_141606.1, forward strand.
CCGTTGACAAGGGACTGAGCCTCAGTCCATCCCTCCTTCATCAACTACCTTCAGACTCGACTTCGGCAACATCTCTTGGGTCAAGGGAATGATGACCCTTGACATCCTTCCACCTAACCAAGGGGAGCAGCCCATGGTGAGGATGGACCCAACCTTGGCCTTGAGGAGGTTCAATTCAAACGGGCATTTGAATTGATTGGCCCTTCTAGGTGACTGTTGGAGAGGAGGTACCATGGAGGAGAAAAGCCTTAAATGATGGCGGCTGAACGTTGGAGTCAAGGGAGAAAACTCCCTCCAAAATACAAAAAACAACTTACACACACTCAGAGGATTCAGCAAGCAGGATCCAGGCAGAACCAGAACAGCAGACTGAGAGGTCGTCAGGGTGGTGACAGTGAGCTGAGAGCTCCTGCTGTATCTGAGAGGTGTGAGGTTTTGCTTCAGCATCAGAGGATGCTTTCCATGTAATCTTCCCCTGTGGCGTTTTGTCCACAGGGCCCTCTTCTTTTGGAATACAAGGTCTCAGAGTTTGTGGTTCTAAAATGAAGATGTGTGAGATGCGTGGATCGTTTCCCCCTCCCCTCGTTGAGTGTTTTGGCTGCAGGTGAAGTTAAGGGCTGCCCTTCCAGCCAGGGCTTCCCCTGGGCTTGGGGAAGAGTCCCTCGAAAGGACGTGGCGAACAGAGGGCGGTGCAGGTCGTGGTGAAGGTCGCCACACTCGCTTGCAGAAGGTCGTCATCGATGCAGAGGGTGGTGTGAGAAGCGTAGGGAGCCATTTGGTCCCAGATCTCGTGGAGGCCGAGGGACCTTACCGATTATCCCTCTGACGAAGAGGCAGGTCGTTCGAGCCTCGGACCGTAAGGAACGGGTCGACTGAGCCCTCCTTTCCCGCCGACGGAAGCGGACGGAACTGCAGTTCCGTCGCGCTTCGGACGAGGAGACTCCTCCTAGACGTTCTAAGGCTCCATCTCTGGAAACCCTTGGTACAAGGGAGCGTCCCTTCGACACGATCACTTGGCCGAGCCCACGCTATGAGCAGAGTCCTCGTTCGAGCGCATTACCTCGCCGGAGTTGTGGAGCTTCGACGGAAACCCGTCGACGGAATCCGACGGGGAGCGTCGGATTAGCCAAGGAGAGGCCATACGCTCGATTGCAAGCTTCATCACCGATACCCTCGCGTCTGAGGAAGCTCCGGGAGCTAGAGAAGACGAGCGACGAGCGAAACCACCGATTCGACGTGTGCATGGCGCCGGTCGACGCGCCATAGCTTGGAAGCCAGAAGCTTCTATAAAAGCATAAGGTACACCATATATTTCAGGAAAGGCCACGGCCCGGACGGCTAGCCGGGTCGTGAGGGGTTTTAGCTTATAGCCAGGAGGTTCTGCGTTCGATCACCGGCGGTGGGGAAAACAGGTCGCGAGCCGACGAGGGGGCCAACCCCCTTTTGCCTCTCGAACGAAGACAAGCTAAAGCTAAGCTGGTGCGCTTAGTTACACCAACCGTGTGGTCGGCGGCGCGGTTAGCTCTGTGGTTCCTCGACGTGGAGGTCGTGGGTTCGAATCCATCTGCCGACTGTGGAGCGAAGGTGGCTTTTAGAGCGCGTGAAGGTGGGGAGTTAAGCTATAACCAAGGTGGTGCGCTTGGTTTCACCAACCGAGTGTTGGACGTCGTGGTTAGCCGAACGGTTTCTCGAAGCATAAGTCGCGGGTTCGAATCCGCAGGCCGCCTGCGTGGAGAAGGGAGCTTTTGGCGCGTGGAGGAGCGCGCACTAGCTATAACCAAGGGAGGGGATGCTATAGGCAATACCGACGATCCGCCTCCTTGGTTAGCTCAAGATAGATCTCTGCGTGGTTACTTCGAGGTCTTGTGTTCGATCCCTGCGGGCGGCTGGCCTATCCTTTTGGCGACTCGGCCAACTTTGGCGGCTGGACCAACTTCTAGGCAGTTCTGCTAAACTTAGCTGGGGCTAAGTTTAGTTAGCCACAACTAGCCAGAGAAGGAGTTTTGGAGATCTGACTTCACAGGTGTCTTCCCACTCTCGTACCGAGGTTCTGGAGCGAAGCTCGGGTGTTAGTTTTGCTGCACGGCAGTTCGGCCACAGATTTGGGAAAAGAGGGAACCTTCAGGACGGAAGCTCTCGGGGAGAGATCCAGGCTCTTATTTTGAGCATCTGAAGGGCTCCAGCATCTTTTGTGAAGCTGAAGGACATCTAGTCCAGCAGGGGTTCCAGCCAGTGAGTCGGTGGCCACTCCGAGAGGTCAAGTGTGATACTTCAGTGATCCCGGTAGGGGACCAAACCGGGGAGCAAAGGACTGAGGAGAAAAAAGTGAAAAGTTTGGAGAGAACTTTGCCCCCGCGTGACACCGTCCCCCCCTCAGCCGCGCCCCCCTCCCTCCCCCTCTCAGCCGCGCCCCGCACCGCCTCCCTCCCCCTCTCAGCCGCTCCCCCCTCCTCTCAGCCGCGCCCCCCCCTCCCCCTCTCAGCCGCTCCCCCCTCCTCCTCTCAGCCCCCCTCTGCACCCACCCGCTTCCCTCCCACCCGCCGCGCCAGCCTCCCCTCCCACCCCGTTCCCTCACACCCACCTCCCTCTTCGCCCCTTCTTCTCCTCCCTTCCTCCTCCCTCCCGTCCCACCCTCTTCCTCCCCTCCCTTCTTCCTCCCTCCCCTCCCCTGAACCTTTCTCTCTCTAATTTCTCTCTCTTCAAATTTTAAAAAAGAAACTAGAAAAAAAAGTTTGCAAGTACCTGGAAACAGTTTGTATGTTTGCTCTTTCTTGCTTTCTTGCTCTTCCTTCCTTGCTCTCTTGATCGTCCTTGCTTTCTTGCTTGAATGAAATGAGGGGAGAAAGAATGAATGAAGGAAGACTATATATAAGAAAAATTAGGTTTTCCTCCTCCTCTCCTATTGGCTTTCCATTCCTCCCCTCTCTCCTATTGGCTTTTCATTTATCTCATCTCCCATTGGCTCCCATTACTCCCCCTCTCCTATTGAACCCCCATCCCTCATCCATTAGCCCTCCTCCCATCCATCAATGACTTCTTCCTCCCCATTGCCACCACTCCCATCCCACATTTCCACCACGTCCCATTTTCCAAAATCCCATATTTCCCCATCTCACCCTCCTCTTTTTCATCGCCTATTAACTTCCTCACTCATTTCACTCCCTTATTAGCCTACTCCCCTATTACCTTCCCCTCTCCCATTCCATTCTTCCCTCCCCACCCTCACTTCCACTTCCCATTACTCACTTGCCATTTAAAAACTATTAATATATTATTATACTATTTTTTATACTAATTATCATACACCCTTATTACTTCCCTATCCTATTCCACTCCTCCCTCCTCATTCCCACTTCCACTTCCCATTACTCGCTTGCTATACACATTTGCAAACTATTAATATATTATTACATGATTTTTTATACTATTTGTAAACTTACATATGGGCAAAATCACAGGTGTCAAAGCGATCCTATTGTGGTCATACAACAACTGTGCTTTTATTCAAGGGTATATTTATCCTCATCAACAAGCTTATTTACTCAAGGTATGAAGTGCATAATTTGTGCACTAGGTGTTTACTTTGTGCCAAAATTGTTTGCCACACACACACACACATATACATATACCGAGAATTTTCTAATATTATCGCATCTACATTTCTCCAATGGGCACAAAACTTTGTACACTCCTCAACCTAGGTCTTATTGACTTGCATACAAAGTGGTGCACCCATCTCATAAGTACTTGTTCGGATAACACACCTCCTATGTATTTTATGACGATTGTGCATAACACTAGGAACAAAATGGTGTATCATGTGAGACAGACTATGCAAAGCATATCCAATGGACACAAGACTTTACACGTTCCTCAACCTAGGCAGTATTGACTTGTGTGCAAAGTGGCATCCCCATCCGATAAGTACTTGTTTGAAAAATACACCTACGATCGTGTTTTTTGACGATTATGCATGACACTAAGGCAATAATGGTGTTTTATGCTTGATCGACAATGCAAAGCATATCCGATGGGCACAATACTTTGCACACACCTTCAACTAGGTAGAATCGACTTACATGCAAAGTGGCATGCCCATCCCATAAGTGCTTGATCCTATAACATACCTAGAAACGTGTTTTTTGACGGATGTGCATGACACTAGAGTAAAAATAGTATTTAATGCTCGATAGACCATGCAAAGGATATCCGATGGGCACAAAACTTTTCGTACGCCTCAACCTAGGTGGTATTGAAATGTTCTCAATGAGGCACACCCATCCGATAAGTACTTGGTCAGATAACACACCTAATGGCGTGTTTTTTTGTGAATGTGCATGTCATTAGGAAAAAAATGATGTATAATGCGTGATCGACCATGCAAATCATATCCGATGGTGACAATACCTTGCACGCACCTCAACGTAGTTAAAACGGACTCGCGTGCAAAGTGGAGCCCCCATATGATAAATATTTATTTGAATAACACACCTATGGCCGTGTTTTTATATGGTTGTGCATGACACTAAGGCAAAAACGGTGTGTTATGCTTGATCGACAATGCAAAGCATATCCGATGGGCACGATACTTTGCACACACCTTCAACTAGGTGTAATTGACTTACATGCAAAGTGGCACGCCCATCGCATAAGTGCTTGATCAGATAACACACCTAGCAGTGTGTTTTTTTACGAATGTGCATGGCACTAAGGCAAAAATGGAATTTAATGCTCGATCGACCATGCAAAGCATATCCGATGGGCACGATACTTTGCACACACCTTCAACTAGGTGGAATTGACTTACATGCAAAGTGGCATTCCCATCGCATAAGTACTTGATCGGATAACACACCTAGCAGCGTGTTTTTTTACGGATGTGCATGGCACTAAGGCAAAAATGGTATTTAATGCTCGATCGACCATGCAAAGCATATCCGATGGGCATAATACTTTTCCTATACCTCAACCTAGTTGTTATTAAAATGTTGTCAAAGAGGCACATCCATCCGATAAGTACTTGGTCAGATAACATACCCAAGGGCGTGTTTTTTTGCGGATGTGCATACCACTAGGGAAAAAACGGTGTATAATGCGTGATCGACCATGCAAATCATATCCGATGGTGACAATACTTTGCACGCACCTCAATGTACTTAAAACAGACTTGCGTGCAAAGTGGAGCCCCCATCTGATAAGTACTTATTTGAATAACACACCTATGGCCGTGTTTTTATATGATTGTGCATGACACTAAGGCAAAAACGGTGTGTTATGCTTGATCAACCATGCAAATCATATCCGAAGGTGACAATACTTTGCACACACCTCAAACTAGTTGAAACGGACTTGCGTGCAAACTAGAGCCCCCATCCGATAAGTACTAGTTTGAATAACACATCTAGGACTGCGTTTTTTTACGAATGTGCATGACACTAAGATAAAAACGGTGTTTTATGCTTGATCGACAATGCAAATCATATCCGATGGGCACAATACTTTGCACACACCTTCAACTAGGTAGAATCGACTTACATGCAAAGTGGCATGCCCGTCCCATAAGTGCTTGATCCTATAACATACCTAGAAACGTGTTTTTTGACGGATGTGCATGACACTAGAGTAAAAATAGAATTTAATGCTCGATAGACCATGCAAAAGATATCCGATGGGCACAAAACTTTTCGTACGCCTCAACCTAGGTGGTATTGAAATGTTCTCAATGAGGCACACCCATCCGATAAGTACTTGGTCAGATAACACACCTAATGGCGTGTTTTTTTGTGAATGTGCATGTCATTAGGAAAAAAATGATGTATAATGCGTGATCGACCATGCAAATCATATCCGATGGTGACAATACTTTGCCCGCACCTCAACGTAGTTAAAACGGACTTGCGTGCAAAGTGGAGGCCCCATCTGATAAGTATTTATTTGAATAACACACCTATGGCCGTGTTTTTATATGGTTGTGCATGACACTAAGGCAAAAACAGTGTGTTATGCTCGATCGACAATGCAAAGCATATCCGATGGGCACAATACTTTGCACATACCTTTAACTAGGTGGAATTGACTTACATGCAAAGTGGCACGCCCATCGCATAAGTGCTTGATCAGATAACACACCTAGCAGCGTGTTTTTTTACGGACGTGCATGGCACTAAGGCAAAAATGGAATTTAATGCTCGATCGACCATGCAAAGCATATCCGATGGGCACGATACTTTGCACACACCTTCAACTAAGTGGAATTGACTTACATGCAAAGTGGCATTCCCATCGCATAAGTGCTTGATCAGATAACACACCTAGCAGCGTGTTTTTTTACGGATGTGCATGGCACTAAGGCAAAAATTGAATTTAATGCTCGATCGACCATGCAAAGCATATCCGATGGGCACGATACTTTGCACACACCTTCAACTAAGTGGAATTGACTTACATGCAAAGTGGCATTCCCATCGCATAAGTGTTGATCGGATAACACACCTAGCAGCGTGTTTTTTTACGGATGTGCATGGCACTAAGGCAAAAATGGAATTTAATGCTCGATCGACCATGCAAAGCATATCCGATGGGCACGGTACTTTGCACACACCTTCAACTAAGTGGAATTGACTTACATGCAAAGTGGCATTCCCATCGCATAAGTGCTTGATCGGATAACACACCTAGCAGCGTGTTTTTTTACGGATGTGCATGGCACTAAGGCAAAAATGGAATTTAATGCTCGATCGACCATGCAAAGCATATCCGATGGGCATAATACTTTACCTATACCTCAACTTAGGTTGTATTAAAATGTTGTCAAAGAGGCACACCCATCCGGTAAGTACTTGGTCAGATAACATACCTAAGGGCGTGTTTTTATGCGAATGTGCATACCACTAGGGAAAAAACGGTGTATAATGCGTGATCGACCATGTAAATCATATCCGATGGTGACAATACTTTGCACGCACCTCAACATAGTTAAAACGGACTTGCGTGCAAAGTGGAGGCCCCATCTGATAAGTATTTATTTGAATAACACACCTATGGCCGTGTTTTTATATGGTTGTGCATGACACTAAGGCAAAAACAGTGTGTTATGCTTGATCGACAATGCAAAGCATATCCGATGGGCACAATACTTTGCACACACCTTCAACTAGGTGGAATTAACTTACATGCAAAGTGGCACGCCCATCGCATAAGTGCTTGATCAGATAACACACCTAGCAGCGTGTTTTTTTACGGATGTGCATGGCACTAAGGCAAAAATGGTATTTAATGCTTGATCCACCATGCAAAGCATATCCGATGGGCACAATACTTTGCACATACCTTTAACTAGGTGGAATTGACTTACATGCAAAGTGGCATGCCCATCGCAAAAGTGCTTGATCAGATAACACACCTAGCAGCGTGTTTTTTTACGGATGTGCATGGCACTAAGGCAAAAATGGAATTTAATGCTCGATCGACCATGCAAAGCATATTCGATGGGCACGATACTTTGCACACACCTTCAACTAAGTGGAATTGACTTACATGCAAAGTGGCATTCCCATCGCATAAGTGCTTGATCGGATAACACACCTAGCAGCGTGTTTTTTTACGGATGTGCATGGCACTAAGGCAAAAATGGAATTTAATGCTCGATCGACCATGCAAAGCATATCCGATGGGCATAATACTTTACCTATACCTCAACTTAGGTTGTATTAAAATGTTGTCAAAGAGGCACACCCATCCGATAAGTACTTGGTCAGATAACATACCTAAGGGCGTGTTTTTTTGCGAATGTGCATACCACTAGGGAAAAAACGGTGTATAATGCGTGATCGACCATGTAAATCATATCCGATGGTGACAATACTTTGCACGCACCTCAACGTAGTTAAAACGGACTTGCGTGCAAAGTGGAGGCCCCATCTGATAAGTATTTATTTGAATAACACACCTATGGCCGTGTTTTTATATGGTTGTGCATGACACTAAGGTAAAAACAGTGTGTTATGCTTGATCGACAATGCAAAGCATATCCGATGGGCACAATACTTTGCACACACCTTCAACTAGGTGGAATTAACTTACATGCAAAGTGGCACGCCCATCGCATAAGTGCTTGATCAGATAACACACCTAGCAGCGTGTTTTTTTACGGATGTGCATGGCACTAAGGCAAAAATGGTATTTAATGCTCGATCAACCATGCAAAGCATATCCGATGGGCACAATACTTTGCACATACCTTTAACTAGGTGGAATTGACTTACATGCAAAGTGGCACGCCCATCCCATAAGTGCTTGATTGGATAACATACCTATCAGCGTGTTTTTTTACGGATGTGCATGAAACTAGAGCAAAAATAGTATTTAATGGTCGATCGACCATGCAAAGCATATCCGATGGGCACAATACTTTGCACACACCTTCAACTAGGTGGAATTGACTTACATGAAAAGTGGCACGCCCATCGCATAAGTGCTTGATCAGATAACAAACGTAGAAGTGTGTTTTTTAACGGATGTGCATGGCACTAAGGCAAAAATGGTATTTAATGCTCGATCGACCATGCAAAGCATATCCGCGATTGGCACGATCCTTCAACTAGGTGGAATTGACTTACATGCAAAGTGGCATTCCCATCGCATAAGTGCTTGATCGGATAACACACCTAGCAGCGTGTTTTTTTACGGATGTGCATGGCACTAAGGCAAAAATGGTATTTAATGCTCGATCGACCATGCAAAGCATATCCAATGGGTATAATACTTTTCCTATACTTCAACTTAGGTCGTATTAAAATGTTGTCAAAGAGGCACACCCATCCGATAAGTACTTGGTTAGATAACATACCTAAGGGCGTGTTTTTTTGCGGATGTGCATACCACTAGGGAAAAAACAGTGTATAATGCGTGATCAACCATGCAAATCATATCCGATCGTGACAATACTTTACACCTCAACCTAGTGGAAACGGACTTGCATGCAAATTGGAGCCCTTATCCGATAAGTACTAGTTTGAATAATACACCTAGGACCGTGTTTTTTCATGGTTGTGCATGACACCAAAGCAAAAACGGTGTCTTATGCTTGATCGACAATGCAAAGCATATCCGATGGGCACAATACTTTGCACACACCTTCCACTAAGTGGAATCGACTTACATGCAAAGTGGCACACCCATCCCATAAGTGCTTGATTGGATAACATACCTAGCAGCGTGTTTTTTGACGGAAGTGCATGACACTAGAGTAAAAATAGTATTTAATACTCGATTGACCATGCAAAGGATATCTGATGGACACAATACTTTTCACACACTTTCAACTAGGTGGAATTGACTTACATGCAAAGTGGCATTCCCATCGCATAAGTGCTTGATCGGATAACACACCTAGGAGCGTGTTTTTTTACGGATGTGCATGGCACTAAGGCAAAAATGGTATTTACTGCTCGATCGACCATGCAAAGCATATCCGATGGGCATAATACTTTTCTCATACCTCAACCTAGGTGGTATTAAAATGTTGTCAAAGAGGCACACCCATCCGATAAGTACTTGGTCAGATAACATACCTAAGGGCGTGTTTTTTTGCGGATGTGCATACCACTAGGAAAAAAACGGTGTATAATGCGTGATCAACCATGCAAATCATATCCGATGGTGACAATACTTTGCACACACCTCAACCTAGTGGAAACGGACTTGCATGCAAATTGGAGCCCTTATCCGATAAGTACTAGTTTGAATAACACATCTAGGACTGCGTTTTTTTACGAATGTGCATGACACTAAGATAAAAACGGTGTTTTATGCTTGATCGACAATGCAAAGCATATCCGATGGGCACAATACTTTGCACACACCTTCAACTAGGTGGAATCGACTTACATGCAAAGTGGCACGCCCATCCCATAAGTTCTTGATCGGATAACATACCTAGAAGCGTGTTTTTTGACGGATATGCATGACACTAGAGCAAAAATAGTATTTAATGCTCGATCGACCATGCAAAGCATATCCGATGGGCACAAAACTTTTCGTACGCCTCAACCTAGGTGGTATTGAAATGTTCGCAATGAGGCACACCCATCCGACAAGTAATTGGTCAGATAACACACCTAGTAGCGTGTTTTTTTACGGATGTGCATGGCACTAAGGCAAAAATGGTATTTAATGCTCGATCCACCATGCAAAGCATATCCGATGGGCACGATACTTTGCACACACCTTCAACTAGGTGGAATAGACTTATATGCAAAGCGGCATGCGCATCCCATAAGTGCTTGATTGGATTACATACCTAGCAACGTGTTTTTTGACGGATGTGCATGACACTAGAGCAAAAATAGTATTTAATGCTCGATCGACCATGCAAAGCATATCCGATGGACACAAAACGTTTCTTACGCCTTAACCTAGGTGGTATTGAAATGTTCTCAATGAGGCACACCCATTCGATAAGTACTTGGTCAGATAACACACCTAATGGCGTGTGTATTTTTGCGGATGTGCATATCATTAGGAAAAAAATGGTGTATAATGCGTGATCGACCATGCAAATCATATCCGATGGTGACAATACTTTGCACGCACCTCAATGTAGTTAAAACGGACTTGCGTGCAAAGTGGAGCCCCCATCTGATAAGTACTTATTTGAATAACACACCTATGGCCGTGTTTTTATATGGTTGTGCATGACACTAAGGCAAAAACGGTGTGTTATGCTTGATCGACAATGCAAAGCATATCCGATGAATACAATACTTTGCACACACCTTCAACTAGGTGTAATTGACTTACATGCAAAGTGGTACGCCCATCGCATAAGTGCTTGATCAGATAACACACCTAGCAGCGTGTTTTTTTACGGATGTGCATGGCACTAAGGCAAAAATGGTATTTAATGCTCGATCGACCATGCAAAGCATATCCGATGGGCACGATACTTTGCACACACCTTCAAACTTGTGGAATAGACTTACATGCAAAGTGGCACGCCCATCCCATAAGTGCTTGATCAGATAACATACCTAGCAGCGTGTTTTTTGACGGATGTGCATGACACTAGAGTAAAAAAAGTATTTAATGCTCGATCGACCATGCTAATGATATCCGATGGGCGCAAAACTTTTTGTACGCCTCAACCTAGGTGGTATTGAAATGTTCTCAATGAGGCACACCCATCCGATAAGTACTTGGTCAAATAACACACCTAATGGCGTGTTTTTTTGCGGATGTGCATATCATTAGGAAAAAAATGGTGTATAATGCGTGATCGACCATGCAAATCATATTCGATGGTGACAATACGTTGCATGTACCTCAACGTAGTTGAAACGAACTTGCGTGCAAAGTGGATCCCCCATCTGATAAGTACTTATTTGAATATCACACCTATGGCCGTATTTTTATATGGTTGTGCATGACACTAAGGCAGAAACGGTGTGTTATGCTCGATCGACAATACAAAGCATATCCGATGAACACAATACTTTGCACACACCTTCAACTAGGTGTAATTGACTTACATGCAAAGTGGCACGCCCATCGCATAAGTGCTTGATCAGATAACACACCTAGCAGCGTGTTTTTTTACGGATGTGCATGGCACTAAGGCAAAAATGGTATTTAATGCTCGATCAACCATGCAAATCATATCGGATGGCCACGATAATTTGCACACATCTTCAACTAGGTGTAATTGACTCACATGCAAAGTGGCATTCCCATCGCATAAGTTCTTGATCGGATAACATACCTAGCAGCGTGTTTTTTTTTACGAATGTGCATGGCACTAAGGCAAAAATGGTATTTAATGCTCGATCGACCATGCAAAGCATATCCGATGGGCATAATACTTTTCTTATACCTCAACCTAGGTGGTATTAAAATGTTGTCAAAGAGGTACACCCATCCGATAAGTACTTGGTCAGATAACATACCTAAGGGCGTGTTTTTTTGCGGATGTGCATACCACTAGGGAAAAAACGGTGTATGATGCGTGATCGACCATGCAAATCATATCTGATGGTGACAATACTTTGCACACACCTCAACCTAGTTGAAACAGACTTGCGTGCAAACTGGAGCCCCCATCCGATAAGTACTAGTCTGAATAACACATCTAGGACTGCGTTTTTTGACGAATGTGCATGACATTAAGACAAAAACGGTGTTTTATGCTTGATCGACAATGCAAAGCATATCCGATGGGCACAATACTTTGCACACACCTTCAACTAGGTAGAATCAACTTACATGCAAAGTGGCACGCCCATCCCATAAGTGCTTGATCATATAACATACCTAGCAGCGTGTTTTTTGACGGATGTGCATGACACTAGAGTAAAAATAGTATTTGATGCTCGATTGACCATGCAAAGGATATCCAATGGGCACAAAACTTTTTTTACGCCTCAACCTAGGTGGTATTGAAATGTTCTCAATGAGGCACACCCATCCGATAAGTACTTGGTCAGATAACACACCTAATGGCGTGTTTTTGTGCGAATGTGCATATCATTAGGGAAAAAATGGTGTATAATGCGTGATCGACCATGCAAATCATATCCGATGGTGACAATACTTTGCACGCACCTCAATGTAGTTAAAACGGACTTGCGTGCAAAGTGGAGCCCCCATCTGATAAGTACTTATTTGAATAACACACCTATGGCCGTGTTTTTTTATGGTTGTGCATGACAGTAAGGCAGAAATAGTGTGTTATGCTTGATCGACAATGCAAAGCATATTGGATGGGCACAATACTTTGCACACACCTTCAACTAGGTGGAATTGACTTACATGCAAAGTGGCATTCCCATCGCATAAGTACTTAATCGGATAACACACCTAGCAGCGTGTTTTTTTTATGGATGTGCATGATAGGAGCAAAAATAGTATTTAATGCTCGATGGACCATGCAAAGCATATCCGATGGGCACAACACTTTTTGTACACCTCAACTAGGTGGAATTGACTTACATGCAAAGTGGCACCCGCATCCCATTAGTGTTTGATTGGATAACGTACCTAGTAGGCTCATGTTTTTTTACGGATGTGCATGACACTAGAGCAAAAATAGTATTTAATGCTTGATTGACCATGCAAAGGATAACTTGGCATGTCCATCTGATGAGTACTTGATCGGATAACTTCTCCCACTAATAAATTAAGTACTAATTAAAAATTATAATAAATAAGTAGATTATTAAAAAGAGACTAATATTTATGTAATTGTTGCCACTGCAGCTTGCTTGCGAAGGACTCTCACAAAGGAGATGGCTATAGATTTTGTTCCAGGGATGGATGTGATTTTATGTAGCAAAAGAGAAGTAGTTGCATTTGCTACAATCCATGATAGTGATCCCAATTCACTTTGCCACTTTCGAAGACTTGGCGAAGATAAGGTAGCAGTTACTGTATCAAAGATTCTTAGCGCACATGTTGAGCTAAAGTATAAATGTGGAGATATGGAAACACTTGGAGATGTTATGCCCTACAATACATCCAACAAATCATTTATAGCATGGGACAAAGATGAGACTTATGCAACAGACATTATCAAGAATACAAAGTGCACCACCTTGGATTTTACTATAGGGGACATTTTACAAATGAGATCATTTGCAAATAAGATTGTAGCAGAAGGTGAAGTATTGGGATTTGAACAAGTGGAGCAATGGTCATTTGCGCAGATGAGGATTCTAAAAGTCACTGATGATGGTATGGTTGATAACATAACATCCTTATGTGATCCCTACTATGAGGTAGGCAAGAATATGAGATGGAGCATGCAATTTTTAAACATGAGAAAGAGGCACGTGGTTTTCAATGATAAAGACAACGCATACTACAATATCAAAGGACCTAAAAAGCGTGCCCATGTGCCAGGCTCTATCACTTCAAATGTGGATGATTTCAATATACTCAATTATAGAAGTGACATCTTATCTGGAGTGGATGAGTTCATTGGTTCCAAGAAACAAAATGATTTTAGAAGCGAAGCCTTATCTGGGGTGGATGAATTCTTGCACAGTGAGAAGGGCAAAGGTTTCAATAGCGATGTCTTGTCAAGTGTGGATGAGTTCATGCATATTAACAAACCTGGTGTCAATCAAGGTTGTGGATTTGTGAAAGCCATGCAAGATGTCCCAATGAGTGATGTTCTCTCAGGAGTGGAAGAGTTTCAAGGTTCTCAATACTCTCGTAGAATATTGAATTCATTGAATGGTCCTAAGAGTATGTTAAAAATGAGGATGAGATCAACAGAGGATTATTCAGTATTTAACTTTGATTGTGATATGAACAAGGATGCAACGACCAATCATGGATGCTTGGTTACAAACAAATGTGAGGAGAAGAAGTGCATAAATACAGATAACAATGTGTACGAGGAACGAAAACGGTCATACATATGCATGAAGAGAAAGAGAATCCAGGCAGATCCACAAAAGCAACCAAAGAGGAAGAGAGTAATGAAGGAGGAGAACATGTTAAATGCATTGGGATATCTATGTTGCAAGCGAAGATGTATGCGCTTCATTGATCATGCAGACATCAGGGAATGTAGAGGACACGTGTGGCAAAGAAGGGGAAGCGAAAGAAATGAATACCTTCTCACAAGTCTCTCTTGCTTTCTTCAGAATGGCAATAAAAGGCTAAGTTCAAGACAAAAGGTAAAACCTCTCGTAAATGGAAAAAGGATTTGCAATAAGGCATATCGCAATATTACTGGATTATCTCATGGTACATATTGGGATTTAGTCACCAAGGCAAAGGGCGGCAACAAATTTAGCATTCACGGTAATAGAGGAAGGTCCAAATCAAGAATCTCAACTGTCAGGGCAGCAGCAATTTTACAAGACTTCATACATGAAAATGCTTTGCCTCAACCCCATATATCTACCAAACTCCCTAACGGTGACGCGATCACTGAAATGCACCTTCCAATGGGCTTGACAAAGCTCGAAGTATTTGACTCTATTGCAGAAAAGCAAAGGCAAAGAGGGGATGCTGTAGCTTCTTCTCATACTTTGTATACTCTTTGGAAGAAGAACTTTGGATATGTTAAAATCCCAAGGAGGCAAAAAATGTCAAAGTGCAATGTCTGTGATGATTTAAAGCGAGCGATTGAGAGTGCAACATGTCCAAATCAAAGGGAATTATACAAAAAAAACCGAAAATCTCATCATGACCTTATTCGACATTCCAGACAAAAATATGCATTTTGGAAGGAGCAAGCTATTTCGCATCCTGATGACTACATGTGTCTTATTGTAGATGGCATGGATCAGAATACAACAACATTGCCTCGTTTTGTTGCCACTCCACCTAAATTACAAGGAAAGCACTTTCTAAAGACACATCTATGTGGAGTGTTAGTGCATGGAATTAAGTTCTTTGCAGATATATGGATTGATTCCTTGCATCTACATGATAGCAATCAAGTTGTAACATCTATTATGAAGGCAATTCGCAATGTACATGCAGAAAAAGGTCGCCTGCCACCGACTTTGAGAATACAAGCTGATAATTGCTGGCGAGAAAATAAGAATGTACTTATGTTTGCCTTCTGCTCCATGCTAGTTGCTCATCGAATCTTCAATGAGGTCGAATGTGGATTTTTGTATGTTGGGCATACACATGAGGATATCGATCAGGTTTTTAGCACAGTCTCAAGGGAGCTTAAATGCAAGGATGTGGAGACAATAGATGACTTGGTAAGAAGATGTGGCAGGCAAGTTGGTGGTCGTAAGGAAAGTACAGTATGTGAGAGGCTCGAAAGAATGTATGATTGGAAGAGCTTCATTCTACCTTTCATACAAACGGGTGGTGATGCATTGACAGGTCATACCAATCCACACTACTTTCGTTTTTTTTTAAAAGATGAAAAACCCGTAATGCAATGGCAACAGTATTCTCATGATACAAAATGGGAACCTGAAGAACCTTACAGTCTCTTAACTTCAATTCCCAGCAAGGAAAGGTATCCAACATGGGCTCCTATACAAGAATTTAATGAGAGGTCTAATTGTGAAATAGATGGATTAAAAGCATTTATTACATACAAAGAGGAAATGCTCCAGAGATATCCTGATTCGAAGCCTGCTTGGAGAGAACACACTACCACTGTAATTAACAAGACACGAAATTTAATAAAGGACCTTGAGAGAATGCGAGGCTCAAAGGATGTCAAGGAAGAATGCAATATGTTTTGGCCAAATGTTCATAACGATTTGCGCCCAGCTCCAGTCTTTGAAAATGATTTTGTATCATTACTCCCACGTCCATATTGTGGACCGAAGAAGAGAGAGTTTATGCCACAAGTAGATATAGAGGTTGATTGTTTTGTTGTGGTTCGGCCATCGGATGATGAATATGAGAATGTGAAGTTTTGGGTTGCAAAAGTAGTTGATGTGCAAAGAGATGACCAAGGGAGAGCTACAACATTTACAGCGGTATGGTATGAGCCAAAGGGCAGGAAGGAGAATATGGATAACAACACATTATATACTAATTGTATAATGAAGGAGTGGGTCCCAAATGATGAAGCAGTCTCTCAAGTTTCGATAGAGACAATCATAGTGTCTTGGCATTCAAGGGCAAAGAAATCAAAGAAGCACATGGGATATGAGGTAGAAGGAAAAATAAAAATACCACAGCAAACTATTTTGCATATACACGAATTTTTAAGGATGCTCGCCATGGAGGAAGTAGAAGGAGATAGCGCAAATGAAGAATGTCCATGATTAAAGCTTTGTATTGAAGTCCATTGATTCAGAAGGATTTTATTTGGGTACTAGGCAAGGAGCCAATCCAAGACAATTATAATCAGAGTCATCACCTCGTATGTCAAATGAGAGTCAAAATATGCACTGGATGTCACCCAAGGGTCAAGGCTTGCCAAGACAATAGGGAGTTAATGCAGATGGCACCTGGCAAGGGACTATCACATTGAGCAATAAGACAATGGGGAGTCAATGCACCCAAGGGGCAAGGCTTGGCAAGATAACTTGTGGGAGTTAATGCAGATGGCACCTGTATTTTGCACTGGATGTCACCCAAGGGTCAAGGCTTGGCAAGACAACAGGGAGTTAATGCAGATGGCACCTGGCAAGGGACTATCGCATTGAGCAACAAGACAATGGGGAGTCAATGCACCGAAGGGGCAAGGCTTGGCAAGACAAGCCTAGGTCAAATTATGCAGATGGCAACTGGCAAGGGACTGTCGTGACATTGAGCAATAAGACAATGGGGTGTCAAATTATGCAGATGGCACGAATTGAGGCTCTTTAAGAGCAACAATTTAAATTGTAAACATATGTTCAATCTATATCATTTTGGATATAAAGACTGTAGCTAAGAGCAACGTCTCTCAATGTAATCATATACATAAAGCTACAATTGCTATTATCCCTCTTTGGTCTTATGGCATCATGTCTTCTTTCTATTTATTAAAAGTTTTGTTAAATTTTGTGCATATTGCCGAGTGACAATGTTATTTTCATGAAATATTTAAGTCTCCTTTCATGGATTTATAAATTTATCACGTCAATGAAAAACGTCAAGGAAAAATATTTAAAATAATTAAATTAACAAATAACTTAGATATAGCTAGAATTTCTAATATAGGATTATTTCAAATTCTTGCATGTTGGTGTAAAAGTATAGATTGAAAAAACAATATTTGTATGTGAATATGATAGAGCCACAAAGTGAACTTTTGATTTGGGAAGGAAAAACGTCAAGGAAAAATATTAAAAATAATTAAATTAACAAATAACTTAGATATAGCTAGAATTTCTAATATAGGATTATTTCAAATTCTTGCATGTTGGTGCAAAAGTATAGATTGAAAAAACAATATTTTTATGTGAATATGACAGTGCCACAAAGTGTTTTTGATTTGGGAAGAAACTTTTTAGAAAATAAAATTTTGATTTGGAAAGGATATTTTCATAAAGTAAAGTTTTCATTTGGGAAGGATTTTTGGGCTTCGTCCAAAAACAACACAAAAAGTCCAAAATTAATGAAATAGGTGTTAGATGACACAACCTTATATGTAGAGGGCACCACAGCGAGGTCGAAGAGAGTCAGGGGAACCCTGGCTATCTAATGTGAGGCCTCGGGTGTGCAGATCAATTGGAAAAAGTCCATAAGTTTCTTCATAGGATTTGAGGAGACACGGGAGATTCATGAGTGGGGGAGCAGCTTTGGCTTCACATGGATACTGCAGGGTGAGAGACGGCGAGATAGCTTGGATGTCAGGTTGGTATTGACATTATAGCAGATCAGTAGATCGCCATGGTCCTTGAGAGTGTTCGTCGCAAGCTTCTCTACTAGAGCTAAGCCAAACTCTCCCCATCGGCTTGTCCCTTAGTGGCAAACTAGGTCCTTCTTGCTAAGGCCTGGTATATCACCTCTTGTTGGTGTTCTCACAGAGGGTGCATTGGATAGCTCCAACGGTTGGTTCGAAACTTCCTTTGGGCAAGTTTCACAACAAGACAAAGCACCCATAGACGCGCGCACAGACACATTTCATGAACTAAATAAAAAACTTACGGGCGCGTCTATTTTTGCGTCTGGAGACCTGCGTCTAATTGCGCGTCTATATATCAGACACACACGCGTATAGATGCGCAGTTAGATGCATAAATAGACGCGCTTATAAATGCGTTTATAGATGCCAATACAGACGCAAGTTGAACAGACAGACGCGTTTTTAAATGCACTGATAGACGTGCTTTATTTTTTTAAAAAAAAATTTACAGAATACTGTGTATGTTGTGTATGCTATATAGTTACAAGAATCCCATATCCACATTGTGTAATTCAATTCTTACAGCCAACCACATTTTAATTACAATTCCAAATAAAACATTACAACTCCAAAACGCAATAAAATTGAAAGCTCAAAAAGTGCTTGTATATACATATAGCACGAAGCTAAGCCATGTCATGTGGCTTCAAGTACAAAAAATAAGAGGAGTGTATATACAAGAGGCACAAAGCCAAGCCAGTGGCTTTAAGTACAAAAAAGAGCTAGTAGCTAGCACTACTTATACGACTAATCTATGTTCTCCAGGTCCTCGTCCCTTCCACGCTCCCTTCTGCGCTCCCTTCTGCGCCTCCTTCCTCCTCTTCCTCATCATCTTGTGCACGGGCCTGTAAACAAGGGACAACATATATCAATGTATGAAAAATCAAATCTTTACTTATAATTTTGGCATTATTTAATTACTTTCAAATACCTGGGGGGCCGCTCCAGTAGCTCGGGTATACTCACAACAAGACAAAGCACCCATAGACGCACGCACAGACGCGTTTCATGAACTAAATAAAAAACTTACGGGCCCATCTATTTGCACGTCTATTTTCGCATCTGGAGACCCGCGTCTAATTGCACGTCTATATATCAGACACACGCGCGTATAGACGCGCAGTTAGATACATAAATAGATGCGCTTATAAATGCGTTTATAGATGCACATATAGACGCAAGTCAAACAGATAGACGCGAATATAAACGCGTTTTTAAACGCACTAATAGACGTGCTTTTTTCTTTAAAAAAAAATTTACAGAATACTGTGTATGTTGTGTATGCTATATAGTTACAAGAATCCCATATCCACATTGTGTAATTCAATTCTTACAGCCAACCGCATTTTAATTACAATTCCAAATAAAACATTACAACTCCAAAACGCAATAAAATTGAAAGCTCAAAAAGTGCTTGTATATACATATAGCACGAAGCTAAGCCACGTCATGTGGCTTCAAGTACAAAAAATAAGGAAGCTAAGCCACGTCATGTGGCTTCAAGTACAAAAAATAAAAGGAGTCTATATACAAGAGGCACGAAGCCAAGCCAGTGGCTTTAAGTACAAAAAAGAGTAGCTAGGACTACTTCTATGACTAATCCTCGCTGCCTTCCACGCTCCCTTCTGCGCTCCCTTCTGTGCTCCCTACTGTGCCTCCTTCCTCGTCTTCCTCGTCGTCTTGTGCATGGGCCTGTAAACAAGGGACAACATATATTAATGTATGAAAAATCAAATCTTTACTTATAATTTTGGCATTATTTAATTACTTTCAAATACCTGGGGGGCCACTCCAGTAGCTCGGGTATACTGCTCCTCAGTAATCAACCCGTCATCATAGAAGTGCCTCCATGTATCTCCTCTGCGATGGTGGCGGTGGTAGGCTGTCTCCACTGGAGTAGGGTATCTGCCCACAATCTCAAGCTGCGTGACCGTGACACACTTTGCGGAGGGATTAGTACAAAGAAACAACCAACCTCCTAATAAACTACATAAGCAATATAATTTGAGATCGATACTTACAAATTGGGCCTCCCATGATTCAACACCCCCTGCTCCTAAATGCGCACTTCCATATTCCTCCATCCGGATCCTCCGTGCCTCCATGTGCTGCAGATTGGGGTCCTCCCTCGCTGACTTCATTGCCTTCTTCCACTCACGCTTGTGAGCGGTGTGGGGTGGGCCCGTTGGTGGTTGACCTGGCTCAAGCCTGGCAAGCTCTGCTAGTGCCTGCCTCTTAAGCAAAGATCTTTTACTACTAAGTATCGTAACAATCTTTGACTTCCCCCATTTATCTATGAACTGGGGATTGGGGGGGTTAGGATACCTAGAGCGAACAGTAGCGAGGGTCTCATCAGCCAACCTCTTTGGGTGGTCTTTGTAGTGGATAAAGCAATCTCTGTAATTGTTAGCAATTACAGAGCACATGAAGGCCATGATGTCCTTCCCCCGCGCATCCATCAAGATGCCTCCTGTCTGAGTGATGTCATAATAAATCGTACCATCACCCAGAGGCACGTCTAATTCATCTGAATCATCATCCTCCTCACCGCCACATGGCCCAAAGCACTGTGCCATGCATCCCCCACCGCTCTCCCTGCTACTACGCCTACTACCCTATCGTGTCGGGCTCGTACGCTGGCCACTCGTAGCTGGGGACTGCACGGGACTACGCTGACCACTCGTAGCTGGAGAACCGAGTCTCGATGGCACAGGAGTACGTCGACGGCTCGCTGAGACAGAAGGACCTCCTAACGGCATGGGGGTAGGGGCATAAGACGGGATGGCAAAAGGGACATAAGACGGCATAGGGGAAGGGGCATAAGACGGTACGGGGGAAGGGGCATAAGCAGGGCCATAAGACGGCTGTGCTGACTCCGCTGGGGGGATCTCATGCGGTGTGGGGTGGCTTGGAGTCTGTAGTGCCAACTCCTGGGGAGTGTTTAGAGTACCCATCATATACCCATATAACTCCGCAGAACTAGGAGGGTGCCCTAAAAGGTTATATAAGTCCTTCCAAATAGATTCCCGGGGATTAGGTGAGCTAGAAGCGCTTCCTGGCCACATGTTGAACTGGAAAAAAGGAAAAAAATCTATTACTGATGAGCTGAGAAGAAAGGGGAAGAAAAGAGAGGCTTACTGTCAAAGCGCGTCTATAGACCCATCTGATTTGCGCGTCTATAGACGCGTCTAACAGAGCATCTAACAGAGCATCTAACAGAGCGTCGAACAGAGCGTCTAACAGAGCGTCTAACAGAGCGTCTATAGACGCATCTATCTGTGTCTGCAACAAGCCAGATGCGTGTTTAGACGCGCCTGTAGAAGCGCTTTTAGACGCGCCTATAGACGCGCTCCGACAGACGGGATTTCTAAAAAGTAGAAAAGGACATTGTGCCCGACACAAAAACATGACACTGATACCCAGATCATGCGCTTCTTGGATACGAGAAAGTACAAATCTGAAGAGAGCAAACTTCCAAACAAGATCAACTGCAAAAAGACTTACTTGGTTAAAGGTATGGAAGGTTCTTCTCTCTTTTTCAAAGTTGCTTCTCCTCCTTGTTCGTCCTCCTCTCCTTTAAGCTTAGAAGTAAGTGTGGGTGCCTTTCTCTTGAGTGTAAGCTTGGAAGTAAGTATGGGAGCCTCCCTCTTAAGCGTCGAAACTATGGATCTGCTAATAAAGAAGGAAGCAAGCCACACAAAATATAAGTATTGTAAAGAAAAGCAAAGCGAGCGGCGCGCCGAAAAACAAGTTTAAAAGCCACGTCTATAGTCGCGTCTAATAGCGCGTCTATACGCGCGTCTAAATACACAGAGTAGACGGGCGTTTAGATGCGCCTTTAGACGTGATTTTAGACGTGACTATAGACGCGGCTATAGACGCGCCATAGAGTTTAAATTAAACATTTAAAGAAGAGCAAATTTGGTGGGTTATTTGTTTGTAGGATGTCTTCATCTTCAACAAGTAGCTCCAGAGAGGATGAATCCCTCCGTATCCACCATCGCGAAATGTGGTTGGAGCAAAAAATCAAATGTCTGTGTGATCGATGTCGAGGAAACATGTATCGTGCACGCAGGATTACACTCAATCATATCTCAAAGTATGGAGAATGGGATGTGACCGTAAACAGGGTAAGGGTTTGTAAGTTAAGGTTGATTCAGATACCTATGGGTGTTCATATGTTTGAGTTATGATCCCGTTTTAATTTGATACAGGATGCAGTGCCACACCTGCATATGTTACCCTATGCCCGTCGTGAGGAGGCGAAGCGTCGGTGATATGAGGTGGGATCTTCAGGAGGGACCGTTACGGATGCATGGAGTGATGGTGAAGTCCTCCCACAATCACTCACCGTGGGAGATTGGATAAGAATTTGGGACGGTTCCACGACTCCTCCACCACTTTGCATGAGCCGGTAAGGGTTTGTAACTATTGGCTGGAAGTAAAGATTGGCTATATTGGCTGAAAGTAAAGATTGCACGCTAACACTTTATTTTGTTTAGATACTCCATCTTTTATCATTTACCATCACTTAGTGTGACACTTGCCTGTGATCTTCCTCTTAGATTTAGGATTGTTACACATCCACCTCAAGATCAATCACCTGCTTGATCCCATGCATATCTTCAAGAATGTGGCATCTACCATTTGCGAGCATTTGAATGGGACACGAGATTCGGCAGGCATAAGGGAGGATCTACGTACCACAGAAAGGATGCGTGAAGCTTGGCCTCAAGAGAGACCAAATGGGCATGTTTTTTTACCTCGTGCACCGTGGATGTTATCAAAGCTAGAGATGGCGACGGTGAAGCGCGCTATTACTACAATTCGTACTCCCACTGGATGCATGAGGTGTTTGAAAGGAGCCTTTACAAAGAGCAAGAAAAGAGGTGTAGAGCAATTATATGCCTTGAAATCTCATGATTGGCACAAGATGCTCCAAGTAAGTATTTTATGTGCATAGTATATTTTTCCTTTCAAATTTGTGAGTGAATAGCTATAAGCAACTAATCAACCACCTCCTCGCGGGTTCAGTTCATACTACCTACTAGCATTTCACGTAGTGCATCGAAGGACGTGAAATATTGTATTTACAAGATGGGCGAGCTTGTGAGGTATGTGAGCTCAAAGGAAATAGATCCCACCATGCTTGAGAATGCTCGAGTTATGTCAGTGGAGGCGGTTTGTTTAGTGGAGGAGACATTTCCACGTTCTATTCTCACAAGCCAACTACATCTCATAGTGCATTTGGTGGATGAGATTGCTATATGCGGTACTATACATGCACGATGGTTGTTCTTTCTCGAGCGCTTCATGAAGACTTTGAAGGGCTTTGTGACACAAAATGCAAGACCCGAAGGTAGCATGGCTGAGGGTTGGTTGGTACAAGAGTCACTTGTATATATTTCTGAGTTTCTTGTTGATGTGGATAGCTCTCGCCCACGACTATGGAGAGATGATGAAGACCTAAGGATGACCTCTATTGTGCCTCAAGGGAAAGCACGCAACAAAGTAATAGACATGGAGTTGCATAATAGTATCAACCTCTTTTGCGTGCTTAATATTGATGTGATGAAAAGATGGGTGACAAGATACGAGGATGCAAAGGAAGGAAGACAAGAAGAAAGGGCCCTCTTTCGTATACACTATGGATCTCATGTGCTATACCCTCAGCATCTAAGAGCACTTCCAAAGGATATTCATGTGGATTGGCTACTTGATGAAATGGAGAAAGCAGAGAAAGACGAGGGGATGCATATCACAATGGAAGAATGGTAGTATGCTAGGGGATGCATGAGCAAGGTCGGTATATAGAATGTTATGCATAAGTAAGGAGCTTTCAATAATTTAGATTGCTTATTTAATTTATTTTTTCTTGGTGTAGTGCACTATGTTCAATGCTATATGGTGTGAGGGCAAGCATTTTCGAACACAACGGATTGATGATAAGAGAAACACACAAGATTGCAGCGTCAGTGCTAGCTCTGAGGGAGCCAATGGAGCCATGGATGATTATTGTGGCATAATCCAAGATATTATTATGCTTGACTTTCGACGCTTCTTTGTGTATGTTTTGGATGTAAAGTGGTTTAAGGACGTGGTGGAAAGAGGCCCTAATGCAACAATCAAACGCCATGCAAGTGGCTTTGTAACTATTGACTCCACAAAGTCTTGGCAAAGTAGGAAGGACACACTAGTACTACCGCAACAATGTGAACAGGTACTGTGCACACATATAAAAATACTCGCTTTTAAATATTTGATGCAAGAAAAGTAACATGATTGTATTTGTGTTTGAATTAGGTTGTCTATCAACCAATGGTGGATAATAATAGATGGTGGCATGTCATACCTATTATGCCACATTCCAAAGTGATGTATAGTACATTTACTAATATGGAGCGTATGGAGGATGATCATGGCCATGTACATGATGATGACCATGATACAAGAGAGGAGGATGATCATGAGATAGGAGATACAGATATTGAGGCCATTACCCGTGAGGACGAGCCTACCATTCGAGATGCTGATTTCGATGAGCACATGAGTGGCACAAGTAGTAGTGGGTTGAATGTATTTGTAGATCTAAACACTTGTTTGGATTTTGAAGTAGATAGTTTGGCAAGGGTTGATCTCATTGAGGATGAGATTAAACCGTAGCCCCATAATTGATATTGGCAAAACTATTTTACATATTGTCTCATTCTCCTCATCTCACTTAATTCTAGTATATGTGGGCTTGCAAAAAATTATGTGCTTTGGTAATCATGGGCAATGTTTGGAAAGCAATGATGTACACCAAAATCTCACTTTCTGTATTCTCTGGTTTGCGTCTATTTACGCATCTAAATGCGCGTCTGATTCTCAGTGTAAACGCGTAAATAAACGCGCTAATACACATGCAAATAGACGCGCTAATAAACGGGATGTTAGACGAGCCCGTATTTTCTCAGATTAGACGCGCACATAGATGCGGTAATTTACGTGCAAATAGACGAGCTTTTAGACGTGCAGTTACACGCGCCTGTAATTCCTCTACTAAAGCAACGCCTATAGACACGCCCGCTATTTTGCGTGTCTACCAAGCGCGTCTATAGTTGCTTTGTGTTGTTGTGACTGCTCCTCAGTAATCAACCCGTCATCATAGAAGTGCCTCCATGTATCTCCTCTGCGATGGTGGCGGTGGTAGGCTGTCTCCACTGGAGTAGGGTATCTGCCCACGATCTCAAGCTGCATGACCGCGACACACTTTGCGGAGGGATTAGTACAAAGAAACAACCAACCTCCTAATAAACTACATAAGCAATATAATTTGAGATCGATACTTACAAATTGGGCCTCCCATGATTCAACACCCCCTGCTCCAAAATGCACGCTTCCATATTTCTCCATCTGGATCCTCCGTGCCTCCATGTGCTGCAGATTGGGGTCCTCCTTCGCTGACTTCATTCCCTTCTTCCACTCACGCTTGTGAGCGGTGTGGGGCGGGCCCGTTGGTGGTTGACCTGCCTCAAGCCTGGCAAGCTCCGCTAGTGCCTGCCTCTTAAGCGAAGATCTTTTATTGCTAAGTATCGTAACAATCTTTGATTTCCCCCATTTATCTGTGAATTGGCGATTGGGGGGGTTAGGATACCTAGAGCAAACAGTAGCGAGGGTCTCATCAGCCAACCTCTTTGGGTGGTCTTTGTAGTGGATAAAGCAATCTCTATAATTGTTAGCAATTACAGAGCGCATGAAGGCCATGATGTCCTTCCCCCGTGCATCCATCAAGATGCCTCCTGTCTGAGTGAGGTCATAATAAATCGTACCATCACCCAGAGGCACGTCTAAATCATCTGAATCATCATTCTCCCCACTGCCACATGGCCCAAAGCACTGTGCCATGCATCCCCCACCACTCTCCCTGCTACTACGCCTGCTATCCTGTCGTGTCAAGCTCGTACGCTGGCCACTCGTAGCTGGGGACTGCACGGGACTACGCTGACCACTCGTAGCTAGAGAACCGAGTCTCGACGGCACAGGAGTACATCGACGGCTCGTCGAGACAGAAGGACCTCCTAACGGCATGGGGGAAGGGGCATAAGATGGGATGGCAGAAGGGACATAAGACGGCATGGGGGAAGGGGCATAAGACGGTATGGGGGAAGGGGCATAAGACGGCTGTGCTGACTCCGCTGGGGTGATCTCAGGTGGCGTGGGGTGGCTTGGAGTCTGTAGTGCCGACTCCTGTGGAGTGTTTAGAGTACCCATCATATACCCGTATAACTCCGCAGGACTAGGAGGGTGCCCTAAAAGGTTATATAAGTCCTTCCAAATAGATTCCCAGGGATCAGGTGAGCTAGAAGCGCTTCCTGGCCACATGTTGAACTGGAAAAAAGGAAAAAAATCTATTACTGATGAGCTGAGAAGAAAGGGGAAGAAAAGAGAGGCTTACTGTCAGAGCGCGTCTATAGACCCGTCTGATTTGCGCGTCTATAGACGCATCTAACAGAGCGTCTAACAACTCGTCTAATAGAGCGTCTAACAGAGCGTCTATAGACGGTTCTGTCTGTGTCTGTAACAAGCCAGACGCGCGTTTAGATGCATATTTAGATGCGCTCTGAGACGCGCCTATAGACGCGCTCTGACAGACGGGATTTCTAACAGAGCGTCTATAGATGGGTCTGTCTGTGTCTGTAACAAGCCAGACGCACGTTTAGACGCGCTTTTAGATGCGCTCTGAGACGCGCCTATAGACGCGCTCTGACAGACGGGATTTCTAAAAAGTAGAAAAGGACATTGCGCTCGACACAAAAACGTGACACTGATACCCAGATCATGCACTTCTTGGATACGAGAAAGTACAAATCTAAAGAGAGCAAACTTCTCGGCAAACTTCCAAACAAGATCAACTGCAAAAAGACTTACTTGGATAGAGGTATGGAAGGTTCTTCTTTCTTTTTCAAAGTTGCTTCTCCTCCTTGTTCGTCCTCCTCTCCTTTAAGCTTAGAAGTAAGTGTGGGTGCCTTTCTCTTGAGTGTAAGCTTGGAAGTAAGTATGGGAGCCTCCCTCTTAAGCGTCGAAACTATGGATCTGCTAATAAAGAAGGAAGCAAGCCGCGTGAAGTATAAGTAATGTGAAGAAAAGCAAAGCGAGCGGTGCGCCGAAAAGCAGGTTTAAAAGTCGCGTCTATAGTCACGTCTAATAGCGCGTCTATAGGCGCGTCTAAATACACAGAGTAGACACGCGTTTAGATGCGCTGTTAGATGCGATTTTAGACGCGATTATAGACGCGGCTATAAATGCGCCACAGAGTTTAAATTAAACATTTGAAGAAGAGCAAATTTGGTGGGTTATTTGTTTGTAGGATGTCTTCATCTTCAACAAGTAGCTCCAGTGAGGATGAATTCCTCCGTATCCACCATCGCGAAATGTGGTTGGAGCAAAAAATCAAATGTCTGTGTGATCGATGTCGAGGAAACATGTATCGTGCACGCAGGATTACACTCAATCATATCTCAAAGTATGGAGAATGGGATGTGACCGTAAACAGGGTAAGGGTTTGTAAGTTAAGGTTGATTCAGATACCTATGGGTGTTCATATGTTTGAGTTATGATCCCGTTTTAATTTGATACAGGATGCAGTGCCACACCCGCATATGTTACCCTATGCCCGTCGTGAGGAGGCAAAGCGTCAGCGATATGAGGTGGGATCTTCAGGAGGGACCATTACGGATGCATGGAGTGATGGTGATAGTAGCTCTCCGCCATTAGCTAATGAAGCCGTGGAGGAGGATGTGTTTGATGATATGGTGCGGGATTTATATGTCCATCAAGGGAGGGATGATAGCATGGAGCAAGATGATCTTTTTACTGCAGCATCGACTCCACTGTTTGAGGGGTGCACATTCTCTATTCTACGTGCCTCCCTTGAGTTACTAAACTTGCAAACCATCTATGGGAGCAATGCAAGTTTGAATGCATTACTCAAGTAAGCTTTAAAGTCTATTTTGCAAACATGGTGAATTATGCTAGTGGGTCAATTACTCGAATGCTTTTCCTCATTTATGGTCTTCATGTGCAGGCTATTGTGTAAAATGCTTCCAAGGGAGAATAAACTACCGACCTCAAGAGATATGCCAAGGCAACATGTGACCTCTCTTGGAGGATTAGATTACAAGCGCATCCATGCATGTGTCAACGATTGCGTTTTGTTTCGTGGACTACATAAGGATGCAAGAGAGTGTCCTACTTGTGGAGAGGCAAGATACACAACAAGACAAAGCACCCATAGATGCGCGCAGAGACGCGTTTCATGAACTAAATAAAAAACTTACGGGCGCATCTATTTGCGCATCTATTTTCGCATCTGGAGACCTGCGTCTAATTGCGTGTCTATATATCAGACTCACACGTGTATAGACGCGCAGTTAGATGCATAAATAGAAGCGCTTATAAACGCCTTTACAGACGCACATATAGATGCAAGTCGAACAGACAGACGCGAATATAAACGCGTTTTTAAATGCACGGATAGACGCGTTTAAAAAAAAAAAAAAAAATTACAGAATACTGTGTATGCTATATAGTTATAAGAATCCCATAACCACATTGTGTAATTCAATTCTTACAGCCAACCGCATTTTAATTACAATTCCAAATAAAATATTACAACTCCAAAACGCAATAAAATTGAAAGCTCAAAAAGTGCTTGTATATACATATAGCACGAAGCTAAGCCATGTCATGTGGCTTCAAGTACAAAAAATAAGAGGACTCTATATACAAGAGGCACGAAGCCAAGCCAGTGGCTTTAAGTACAAAAAAGAGTAGCTAGCACTACTTCTACGACTAATCCTCGCTGCCTTCCACGCTCCCTTCTGTACTCCCTTCTGCGCCTCCTTCCTCGTCGTCTTGTGCATGGGCCTGTAAACAAGGGACAACATATATCAATGTATGAAAAATCAAATCTTTACTTATAATTTTGGCATTATTTAATTACTTTCAAATACCTGGGGGGCCGCCCCAGTAGCTCAGGTATACTGCTCCTCAGTAATCAACCCATCATCATAGAAGTGCCTCCATGTATCTCCTCTGCGATGGTGGCGGTGGTAGGCTGTCTCCACTAGAGTAGGGTATCTGCCCACGATCTCAAGCTGCATGACCGCGACACACTTTGTAGAGGGATTAGTACAAAGAAACAACCAACCTCCTAATAAACTACATAAGCAATATAATTTGAGATCGATACTTACAAATTGGGCCTCCCATGATTCAACACCCCCTGCTCCAAAATGCACGCTTCCATATTTCTCCATCTAGATCCTCCGTGCCTCCACGTGCTGCAGATTGGGGTCCTCCCTTGCTGACTTCATTGCCTTCTTCCACTCACACTTATGAGCGGTGTGGGGCGGGCCCCTTGGTGGTTAACCTGCCTCAAGCCTGGCAAGCTCCGCTAGTGCCTGCCTCTTAAGCGAATATCTTTTATTGCTAAGTATCGTAACAATCTTTGACTTCCCCCATTTATCTGTGAACTGGCGATTGGGGGGGTTAGGATACCTAGAGCGAACAGTAGCGAGGGTCTCATCAGCCAACCTCTTTGGGTGGTCTTTGTAGTGGATAAAGCAATCTCTGTAATTGTTAGCAATTATAGAGCGCATGAAGGCCATGATGTCCTTCCCCCGCGCATCCATCAAGATGCCTCCTGTCTGAGTGATGTCATAATAAATCGTACCATCACCCAGAGGCACGTCTAAATCATCTAAATCATCATCCTCCTCACCGCCACATGGCCCAAAGCACTGTGCCATGCATCCCCCACCGCTCTCCCTGCTACTACGCCTGCTACCCTGTCGTGTCGAGCTCGTACGCTGGCCACTCATAGCTGGGGACTGCACGAGACTACGCTGACCACTCGTAGCTGGAGAACCGAGTCTCGACGGCGCAGGAGTACGTCGACAGCTCGCCGAGACAGAAGGACCTCCTGACGGCATGGGGGAAGGGGCATAAGACGGGATGGCAAAAGGGACATAAGACGGCATGGGGGAAGGGGCATAAGACGGTACGGGGGAAGGGGCATAAGAAGGGGCATAAGACGGCTGTGCTGACTCAGCTGGGGTGATCTCAGGCGGTGTGGGGTGGCTTGGAGTCTGTAGTGCCGACTCCTGGAGAGTGTTTAGAGTACCCGTCATATACCCGTATAACTCCGCAGGACTAGGAGGGTGCCCTAAAAGGTTATATAAGTCCTTCCAAATAGATTTCCGGGGATCAGGTGAGCTAGAAGCGCTTCCTGGCCACATGTTGAAGTGGAAAAAAGGAAAACAATCTATTACTGATGAGCTGAGAAGAAAGGGAAAGAAAAGAGAGGCTTACTGTCAGAGCGCGTCTATAGACGCGCCTGATTTGCGCGTCTATAGACGCGTCTAACAGAGCGTCTAACAACTCGTCTAACAGAGCGTCTAACAGAGCGTCTAACAGAGCATCTAACAGAGCGTCTATAGATGCGTCTGTGTGTGTTTGCAACAAGTCACACGTGCGGTTAGACGCGCCTGTAGATGCGCCTCTAGACGCGCCCTGAGATGCGCCTATAGACGCGCTCCGACAGACGGGATTTCTAAAAAGTCGAAAAGGACATTGCGCCCGACACAAAAACGTGACACTGATACCCAGATCATGCGCTTCTTGGATACGAGAAAGTACAAAACTGGAGAGAGCAAACTTCCAAACAAGATCAACTGCAAAAAGACTTACTTGGATAAAGGTATGGAAGGTTCTTCTTTCTTTTTCAAACTTGCTTCTTCTCCTTGTTCGTCCTCCTCTCCTTTAAGCTTAGAAGTAAGTGTAGGTACGGTCCCTTTCTATTGAGTGAAAGCTTGGAAGTAAGTATGGGAGGCTCTCTCTTAAGCTTCGAAACTATGGATCTGCTAATAAAGAAGGAAGCAAGCCACGCGAAGCTTAAGTAATGTGAAGAAAAGCAAAGCGAGCGGCATGCCGAAAAGCAAGTTTAAAAGCCGCGTCTATAGTCGCGTCTAATAGCGCATCTATAGGCGCGTCTAAATACACAGAGTAGACGCGTGTTTAGATGCGCCGTTAGATGCGATTTTAGACGCGACTATAGACGTGGCGATAGACGCAACACAGAGTTTAAATTAAACATTTGAAGAAGAGCAAATTTGGTGGGTTGTTTGTTTGTAGGATGTCTCCATCTTCAACAAGTAGCTCCAGTGAGGATGAATCCCTCCGTATCCACCATCGTGAAATGTGGTTGGAGCAAAAAATCAAATGTCTGTGTGATCGATGTCGAGGAAACATGTATCGTGCACGCATGATTACACTCAATCATATCTCAAAGTATGGAGAATGGAATGTGACCGTAAACAGGGTAAGGGTTTGTAAGTTAAGGTTGATTGAGATACCTATGGGTGTTCATATGTTTGAGTTATGATCCCGTTTTAATTTGATACAGGATGCAGTGCCACACCCGCATATGTTACCCTATGCCCGTCGTGAGGAGGCGAAGCGTCGGCGATATGAGGTGGGATCTTCAGGAGGGACCGTTACGGATGCATGGAGTGATGGTGATAGTAGCCCTCCGCCATTACCTCATGAAGCCGTGGAGGAGGAGGTGTTTGATGATATGGTGCGGGATTTATATGTCCATCAAGGGAGGGATAATAGCATGGAGCAGGATGATCTTTTTACCGCAGCATCGACTCCACTGTTTGAGGGGTGCACATTCTCTGTTCTACGTGCCTCCCTTGAGTTACTAAACTTGCAAACCATCTATGGATGGAGCAATGCAAGTTTGAATGCATTACTCAAGTAAGCTTTAAAGTTGATTTTGCAAACATGGTGAATTATGCTAGTGGGTCAATTACTCGAATGCTTTTCCTCATTTATGGTCTTCACGTGTAGGCTATTGTGTAAAATGCTTCCAAGGGAGAATAAACTACCGACCTCAAGAGATATGGCAAGGCAACATGTGACCTCTCTTGGAGGATTAGATTACAAGCGCATCCATGCATGTGTCAACGATTGCGTTTTGTTTCGTGGACTACATAAGGATGCAAGAGAGTGTCCTACTTGTGGAGAGGCAAGATATAGAGTAGATCTCAAAACCTTGGACGTGCCTCGTAAGGTATTGCGACATTTTCCCATAATCCCTCGCATCCAACATATGTTCAAGTGCAAATCTATTGCAGAGCTCATGTCATGGCATTCCTCCCATCGATCAACCGATGGCAAGTGGAGAACTCCCGTGGACTCTCCTGCGTGTAGGCATATTGAAGACACATGGCCAAGCTTCAAGGAAGAACCTAGGAGCTTGAGACTTGGATTGGGTATGGACGGTGTGAACCCATTTGGTCTCAAAAGCATGTCTTACAGTGTATGGCCAGTGGTATTGGTGAATTACAATCTTCCACCCTCTATGGCTACTAAGAAAGGACATGTCATGCTGTCCCTTCTAATTCCAAGGAAACATAAAGTCAAAAACCCTGATGTTTATTTGGAGCCTTTGATTGATGAGCTAGAGATACTTTGGAGAGGTATCGAGGTGCATGATGTGAGCAGGCCTCCCTCGTCACGAGACTTCAACTGCAAAGCAGTCTTGATGTGGACGATGCATGACTTCCCAGGCTATGGCGAGTGTTCAGGTAAGCATTGCATTTTTAATTAAGAATAGGCAAAGGATGTGGCACCCTAAACCCATCTTCCACTCTTAATTGCATCTATTGTTCAGGTCTCACTACATCGGGTTACCATGCATGTCCTATTTGTGGTCCTTCGCTAGTTGCCTCACGGGCAGACGCATTGAATAAGGTCATCTATGAGAATCACCATCGATTTCTCCCACTTGATCATCCTAGATATGTTGCCCCTTGGAATGAAGTCCTCCCACAATGACTCACCGCGGGAGATTGGATGAGAATTTGGGACGGTTCCACGACTCCTCCACCACTTGGCATGAGCCGGTAAGGGTTTGTAACTATTGGCTGGAAGTAAAGATTGGCTATATTGGCTGAAAGTAAAGATTGCGCGCTAACACTTTATTTTTTTTAGATACTCCATCTTTTATCGTTTACCATATCGGTCCCACCTCAAGATCAATCACCTGCTTGATCCCATGCATATCTTCAAGAATGTGGCATCTACCATTTGGGAGCATTTGAATGGGACACGAGATTCGGCAGGCATAAGGGAGGATCTACATACCACAGGGAGGATGCGTGAAGCTTGGCCTCAAGAGAGACCAAATGGGTGTGTTTTTTTACCTCGTGCACCGTGGATGTTATCAAAGCTAGAGATGGCGACGGTGAAGCACGCTATTACTACAATTCGTACTCCCACTGGATGCTTGAGGTATTTGAAGGGAGCCTTTACAAAGAGCAAGAAAAAAGGTGTAGAGCAATTATATGGCTTGAAATCTCATGATTGGCACAAGATGCTCCAAGTAAGTATTTTATATGCATAATATCTTTTTCCTTTCAAATTTGTGAGTGAATAGCTATAAGCAACTAATCAACCACCTCCTCGCGGGTTCAGTTCATACTACCTACTAGCATTTCACGTAGTGCATCGAAGGACGTGAAAGATTGTATTTACAAGATGGGCGAGCTTGTGAGGTATGTGAGCTCAAAGGAAATAGATCCCACCACGCTTGAGAATGCTCAAGTTATCTCAGTAGAGGCGGTTTGTTTAGTGGAGAAGACATTTCCACATTCTATTCTCACAAGCCAACTACATCTCATAGTGCATTTGGTGGATGAGATTCCTATATGCGGTACTATACATGCACGATGGTTGTTCTTCCTTGAGCACTTCATGAAGACCTTGAAGGGCTTCGTGAGACAAAATGCAAGACCCGAAGGTAGCATGGCCGAGGGTTGGTTGGTACAAGAGTCACTTGTATATATTTCTGAGTTTCTTGTTGATGTGGATAGCTCTCTTCCACGACTATGGAGAGATGATGAAGACCTAAGGATGACCTCTATTGTGCCTCAAGGAAAAGGACGCAACAAAGTAATAGACATGGAGTTGCATAATAGTATCAACCTCTTTTGCGTGCTTAATAGTGATGTGATGAAAAGATGGGTGACAAGATACGAGGATGCAAAGGCAAGAAGACAAGAAGAAAGGGCCCTCTTTCATACACACCACGGATCTCATGTGCCATACCCTCAGCATCTAAGAGCACTTCCAAAGGATATTCATGTGGATTGGCTACTTGATGAAATGGGGAAAGCAGAGAAAGACGAGGGGATGCATATCACAATGGAAGAATGGGAGTATGCTAGGGGATGCATGAGCAAGGTCGGTATATAGAATATTATGCATAAGTTAAGAGCTTTTCATAATTTAGATTGCTTATTTAATTTATTTTTTCTTGGTGTAGTGCACTATGTTCAATGCTATATGGTGTGAGGGCAAGCATTTTCGAACACAACGGATTGATGATAAGAGAAACACACAAGATTGCGGCGTCATTGCTAGCTTTGAGGGAGCCAATGGAGCCATGGATGATTATTGTGGCATAATCCAAGATATCATTATGCTTGACTTTCGATGCTTCTTTGTG
The DNA here is from genome assembly GCF_047967505.1 of Dipteris shenzhenensis. Lineage (NCBI taxonomy): Eukaryota > Viridiplantae > Streptophyta > Polypodiopsida > Gleicheniales > Dipteridaceae > Dipteris > Dipteris shenzhenensis. The sequence goes on from NC_141606.1 coordinate 26,705,224, forward strand.
TATGTTTTGGATGTAAAGTGGTTTAAGGACGTGGTGGAAAGAGGCCCTAATGCAACAATCAAATGCCATGCAAGTGGCTTTGTAACTATTGACTCCACAAAGTTTTGGCAAAGTAGGAAGGACACACTAGTACTACCGCAACAATGTGAACAGGTACTGTGCACACATATAAAAATACTCGCTTTTAAATATTTGATGCAAGAAAAGTAACATGATTGTATTTGTGTTTGAATTAGGTTGTCTATCAACCAATGGTGGATAATAATAGATGGTGGCATGTCATACCTATTATGCCATGTTCCAAAGTGATGTATAGTATATTTACTAATATGGAGCGTATGGAGGATGATCATGGCCATGGACGTGATGATGACCGTGATACAAGAGAGGAGGATGATCATGCGATAGGAGATATAGATATTGAGGCCATTACCCGTGAGGACGAGCCTACCATTGGAGATGCTGATTTCGATGAGCACATGAGTGGCACAAGTAGTAGTGGGTTGAATGTATTTGTAGATCTAAACACTTGTTTGGATTTTGAAGTAGATAGTTTGGCAAGGGTTGATCTCATTGAGGATGAGATTGAACCGTAGCCCCATAATTGATATTGGCAAAACTATTTTACATATTGTCTCATTCTCCTCATCTCACTTAATTCTTGTATATGTGGGCTTGCAAAAAATTATGTGCTTTGGTAATCATGGGCAATGTTTGGAAAGCAATGATGTACACCAAAATCTCACTTTCTGTATTCTCTGGAGCGCGTCTATTTACGCGTCTAAATGCGCATCTCATTCTCAGTGTAAACGCGCAAATAAATGCGCAAATACATGCGTAAATAGAGGCGCTAATAAACGGGATGTTAGACGGGCCCGTATTTTCTCAGGTTAGACGCGCAAATAGACACGGTGATTCACGCGCAAATAGACGAGCTTTTAGACGCGCATTTAGACGCGCTCGTAATTTCTTTACTAAAGCAACGCCTATAGACGCGGTCGCTATTTTGCGCGTCTACCAAGCGTGTCTATAGTTGCTTTGTGTTGTTGTGATATAGAGCAGATCTCAAAACCTTGGACGTGCCTCCTAAGGTATTGTGACATTTTCCCATAATCCCTCGCATCCAACATATGTTCAAGTGCAAATCTATTGCAGAGCTCATGTCATGGCATTCCTCCCATCGATCAACCGATGGCAAGTGGAGAACTCCCGTGGACTCTCCTGCGTGTAGGCATATTGAAGACACATGGCCAAGCTTCAAGGAAGAACCTAGGAGCTTGAGACTTGGATTGGGTATGGACGGTGTGAACCCATTTGGTCTCAAAAGCACGTCTTACAGTGTATGGCCAGTGGTATTGGTAAATTACAATCTTCCACCCTCTATGGCTACTAAGAAAGGACATGTCATGCTGTCCCTTCTAATTCCAAGGAAACATAAAGTCAAAAACCCTGATGTTTATTTGGAGCCTTTGATTGATGAGCTAGAGATACTTTGGAGAGGTATCGAGGTGCATGATGTGAGCAGGCCTCCCTCGTCACGAGACTTCAACTGCAAAGCAGTCTTGATGTGGACGATGCATGACTTCCCAGGCTATGGCGAGTGTTCAGGTAAGCATTGCATTTTTAATTAAGAATAGGCAAAGGATGTGGCACCCTAAACCCATCTTCCACTCTTAATTGCATCTATTGTTCAGGTCTCACTACATCGGGTTACCATGCATGTCCTGTTTGTGGTCCTTCGCTAGTTGCCTCACGGGCAGACGCATTGAATAAGGTCATCTATGAGAATCACCATCGATTTCTCCCACTTGATCATCCTAGATATGTTGCCCCTTGGAATGAAGTCCTCCCACAATGACTCACCGCGGGAGATTGGATGAGAATTTGGGACGGTTCCACGACTCCTCCACCACTTGGCATGAGCCGGTAAGGGTTTGTAACTATTGGCTGGAAGTAAAGATTGGCTATATTGGCTGAAAGTAAAGATTGCGCGCTAACACTTTATTTTTTTTAGATACTCCATCTTTTATCGTTTACCATATCGGTCCCACCTCAAGATCAATCACCTGCTTGATCCCATGCATATCTTCAAGAATGTGGCATCTACCATTTGGGAGCATTTGAATGGGACACGAGATTCGGCAGGCATAAGGGAGGATCTACGTACCACATGGAGGATGCGTGAAGCTTGGCCTCAAGAGAGACCAAATGGGCGTGTCTTTTTACCTCGTGCACCGTGGATGTTATCAAAGCTAGAGATGGCGACAGTGAAGCACGCTATTACTACAATTCGTACTCCCACTGGATGCATGAGGTGTTTGAAGGGAGCCTTTACAAAGAGCAAGAAAAGAGGTGTAGAGCAATTATATGGCTTGAAATCTCATGATTGGCACAAGATGCTCCAAGTAAGTATTTTATGTGCATAATATCTTTTTCCTTTCAAATTTGTGAGTAAATAGCTATAAGCAACTAATTAACCACCTCCTCGCGGGTTCAGTTCATACTACCTACTAACATTTCACGTAGTGCATCGAAGGACGTGAAAGATTGTATTTACAAGATGGGCGAGCTTGTGAGGTATGTGAGCTCAAAGGAAATAGATCCCACCACGCTTGAGAATGCTCGAGTTATGTCAGTGGAGGCGGTTTGTTTAGTGGAGGAGACATTTCCACGTTCTATTCTCACAAGCCAACTACATCTCATAGTGCATTTGGTGGATGAGATTGCTATATGCGGTACTATACATGCACGATGGTTGTTCTTCCTCGAGCGCTTCATGAAGACCTTGAAGGGCTTCGTGAGACAAAATGCAAGACCCGAAGGTAGCATGGCCGAGGGTTGGTTGGTACAAGAGTCACTTGTATATATTTCTGAGTTTCTTGTTGATGTGGATAGCTCTCTCCCACGACTATGGAGAGATGATGAAGACCTAAGGATGACCTCTATTGTGCCTCAAGGGAAAGGACGCAACAAAGTAAAAGACACGGAGTTGCATAATAGTATCAACCTCTTTTGCGTGCTTAATAGTGATGTGATGAAAAGATGGGTGACAAGATATGAGGATGCAAAGGCAAGAAGACAAGAAGAAAGGGCCCTCTTTCGTATACACTATGGATCTCGTGTGCGATACCCTCAGCATCTAAGAGCACTTCCAAAGGATATTCATGTGGATTGGCTACTTGATGAAATGGAGAAAGCAGAGAAAGACGAGGGGATGCATATCACAATGGAAGAATGGGAGTATGCTAGGGGATGCATGAGCAAGGTCGGTATATAGAATGTTATGCATAAGTTAGGAGCTTTCAATAATTTAGATTGGTTATTTAATTGATTTTTTCTTAGTGTAGTGCACTATGTTCAATGCTATATGGTGTGAGGGCAAGCATTTTCGAACACAACGGATTGATGATAAGAGAAACACACAAGATTGCGGCATCATTGCTAGCTTTGAGGGAGCCAATGGAGCCATGGATGATTATTGTGGCATAATCCAAGATATTATTATGCTTGACTTTCGACGCTTCTTTGTGTATGTTTTGGATGTAAAGTGGTTTAAGGACGTGGTGGAAAGAGGCCCTAATGCAACAATCAAACGCCATGCAAGTGGCTTTGTAACTATTGACTCCACAAAGTTTTGGCAAAGTAGGAAGGACACACTAGTACTACCGCAACAATGTGAACAGGTACTGTGCACACATATAAAAATACTCGCTTTTAAATATTTGATGCAAGAAAAGTAACATGATTGTATTTGTGTTTGAATTAGGTTGTCTATCAACCAATGGTGGATAATAATAGATGCAGGCATGTCATACCTATTATGCCACGTTCCAAAGTGATGTATAGTACATTTACTAATATGGAGCGTATGGAGGATGATCATGGCAATGGACGTGATGATGACCATGATACAAGAGAGGAGGATGATCATGAGATAGGAGATACAGATATTGAGGCCATTACCCATGAGGACGAGCCTACCATTCGAGATGCTGATCATTTCGATGAGCACATGAGTGGCACAAGTAGTAGTGGGTTGAATGTATTTGTAGATCTAAACACTTGTTTGGATTTTGAAGTAGATAGTTTGGCAAGGGTTGATCTCATTGAGGATGAGATTGAACCGTAGCCCCATAATTGATATTGGCAAAACTATTTTACATATTGTCTCATTCTCCTCATCTTACTTAATTCTTGTATATGTGGGCTTGCAAAAAATTATGTGCTTTGGTAATCATGGGCAATGTTTGGAAAGCAATGATGTACACCAAAATCTCACTTTCTGTATTCTCTGGTTTGCGTCTATTTACGCGTCTAAATGCGCGTCTAATTCTCAGTGTAAACGCGCAAATAAACGCGCTAATACACATGCAAATAGACGCGCTAATAAACGGGATGTTAGACGGGCCCGTATTTTCTCAGGTTAGACGCGCACATAGACGCGGTAATTTACACGCAAATAGATGAGCTTTTAGATGCGCATTTAGACGCGCCCGTGATTCCTCTACTAAAGCAATGCCTATAGACGCGCTCGCTATTTTGCGCGTCTACCAAGCGCGTCTATAGCTGCTTTGTGTTGTTGTGTTTAGACGGCATGAGGAATACTAGAGCTCGGGTCGCTTGGTAGACGGTGATCATGCCACAGGCCCCGGGAGGCTTGGGTATCATTGATCCGAAGATGAAGAGTAGAACCCTCTTGGCAAGTTGGTTGTTCACGGCCTCACCCCAGGTATTGTGCCTTTTGAAAGAAGAATTTGATTGTATGATTTCACAAGCTTGGGGCACAGCTCGACAACATGAATCTAATCCAGTTGACCGATCGGAGAGAGTAATATCTAAAGTTGTACTAGAGTTTAAATAGTATGGTAGGTAGTTAGCTCGAAAGAGGCAGTTTGATCAATTGATGTTATCACAGGTTAGTGTCTCTCTACTATTAGCATTGCAAGAGTGCCCACAAGACCCTATGCTGTCTTCATTTTTAAGTGTGGTTGAATTGCATCTGCGTGCATTCTTCATGTGTTAGATCATGCCAAACGAGCAGCTACTCATATTTAATATGGGTTAAGATAGTTGGATCTTGGGGACACTCCAACTAATTTCTTCTTTGACTATGTGTGGGAGAAAAGGGTTAAGGAGTAGATCAACGTTATTCATGATGAAAAAGGGGTAGGTGATAGTAGGTAATGAGGAGATTGTTACTGTTTTTAGTCGCCATCTTTCAAATATTATTGGGAGACCCCCAAAAGAGCCTTTTGGATATGAGGAGTGTTTTTCTTTTTTTTTTAAGTATACCCATCCGATAGTTCAACCTCACGAGGCCTTGCAATTACAACGGCCCTTCTCAGAGGGAGAGCTCCATTTTGTGGTGAAGAGTATGGCTAATGAGAAAGCACCAGAGCCAAATGGGGTGTCCATTGAATTCTACAAGTACTACTAGCATCTTTGCAGCAAGGATCTCACCCTTTTAAAATTTTGCATATAGAAGGGAGAGATTCCACCTTTAGTAAATCAAGGGCTTATTAAGCTCATACCCAAATCTACTAGTTGGCTAGTTGGCTTTTCCCATTGGAGATCATTGATGATGCTCAATGGGGCATACAAGATTCTCGCCAAAGCTATGGCTATGTGAGTTAAGTTTATTCTAGCACTAGCTCTCCATGAAAGACAAAATGGCTTCATCTATGGCAAGAATATTCATGACACCATCTTAAATGTGTTTCATGCCATTGATCATGCAGTCATGCAAATCACCGCTTCATGCTTCTCAATTTGGATTTTGAGAAAGCATATGCTCGGGTTAGTTGGCAGTTTATGCTTCATGTCATGTGCAAATTGGGTTTTGGAAGGGTATACTCGAATGACAAGGACATTGTTTACTAATGCGTTCCACTACGATATCTATTAATTGATATCAATACGAGTCTTTCCCTCTTCACAGATCTATAATACAGGGTTGCCTCTTTGCGCTCTCTTATTTGCCATTGCAGTAGTTGGATGCACATATGAACAACGGCTTATTTCATGGTCTCCCTCTACCAAATGGTCAGGTGTTCTTCACAAATTTTAATTGATGACAATTTCAACATCATTTCTGCCGATAAGGAGAATTTAGATGCTCTGTTGTTAGTGTAGGAAGATTTTGCAGCTGGTAGGATTCACAGGTGAATCTAAAAAAGTCTATTGTGTTGCTTCTTGGGTGGGAGGAAGTGCCTCAATGGCTAACGATATATAAGTTTTTAGATTATTCATCATGGTGAGGTTTTCCATTACTTGGGCTATCCACTTGGTCTTGGTGTCACAATGAGGCAAAGACCAAAGTGATGCATTGCCAAAATCAGGCCAAATATTGAGGGATGCTAGGATAAAATTTGGCTTATTGGGCAGATTAGTTGTGATCAGACACATTTTAGCCCCGAGCAGCCCGTAACAATATGGTTTTTCGGAATAGCTCTCGTTGTACTGATCTTTAAAGCAAAGTACATGCCACTGTGATCGACCTGCTCGGCTATTTTGCTAAGAAATCAGGAGAATTGCATAATGCTTTCCTAGTTTTGAAAGGTGCTCCTATTTGAGCACTCTTAAGGGACCGTAATGATATTGTTGGAAATTGGGAACATGGGAAAAAGTAATATTTCCCAGCATTTCTAGACTTTCATATGATGTGGACATCTTTGCATGTCACAAGGAGGAGGCCCTCACTCTTTTCCCACAAATACACCAAGGTCAAATGCTTGGGGGAAAGGTGGGAAATTACAACATGCCACATAGGATGAATTTTGCACCAAATTCACCATATGGGAAATACAATTTTCCACAAAACCCCTCCCATGTCATAAGGCCTTTAGATTTTGTAATTCTTTTGCTTTACATTAACTAGTGTGCAACCAGTGGCAAGCCACAAGTTACAATTACTTTCCCTGAGTCGCTTCTATTTCGAAAAGATGATCAGAAGTTACAAAGATTTTGGACAGTGAAAGAAATGGTGCTACTGTTTAGAGCTCATCAAAAGATTTCAGGTCCTCCATGATCCATTTCACCACACAGTAGAAGAAGGTCCTGCTACAACACCGCCACCAATACTCTGCTCTATTGCTGCTCCTCCATCAATCCTCGCAATTGCTCCCTCAACGATCCTGTGAAGTTAGCGTATGCAAATCTAAGCTTCTTTTGCTCCTCTCACATCCTTTGATTTACTCAGCTCCTCGACTTCTGTCAGCATTATTACTCCATTATTACTCTCCAACTTTTGCCTCTGAAGCTCTTCCTCCCTGTCTCAAAAATTTCTCCCAATGCTATAGGAGCTTCTTGCCATCAACAAAGGCAGCCCATATGGCTAGCCTTCTTGCATCTAGTGCTTAGTGCCTTCTCTAATTACAGACAGCTCCCCTTAAAACCTATGTCGAGGGGGCCATTATCGTCATTTTTAGACCTGCCAGACTCGCCACCGTAGCTTGCCTTTGTAGAAAAGGGATTGCTTAGCGTCATTGATAAAATATTTTGCGAGGTTGTTTCCTCCAGAATTGATGGTGCGACAGAATACTGTCCCGCTTTCATTTCACGATGAAATACAATACCTTCTTAGACACTTCTCGAATTCGAAAATCCACATCTTTCCTTGTTTCTGACTCGCCATAGGTATTGATAATGCACTGAACCTTTTGAGATGCAGTCGTATTTCCTGCGACACTCCCCGACTCTTCATCATTGACATCTGCCTGCGAGAAAATCATGTAAGATTTGTCGATTCACAATGCTCACCTAGCGAGCACTCAATCAGTCGTCGCAGCTTTTGTTTCAGAGAACCCAGTTCTGAAAAAGGGGTACTTAGATGATGAATTTCCTAATCAACACACTCCCAAAAAGCCCGCAAATTTTGCTAAACATGGCTGCGCGTTCGATAGGCAAAGCGAGACGAAGAAGCTAGGAATAAGGATCAGTTACAACGATGCAGGATGAATACGAATGGACACTGCTGCATGCGCATGTTAACTACCACTTTTGGAATGTTTTCCCAAAAAAGCATCCAAAGGTCCACAATGATCCATTGTAATCTAACGATGTACAATTCTCCAATCGTCCTCCCCCAAACCTCTCCTTAAGTGAAAAAAGAGATATTTTTATCAAAAGCGTCGATTAGACATGTTAACTCTAGATTCTATTAAGCAAGGGTGTCCACGACCCATTAGAAGGCAAAGTAGAGATGCTTTCTTTACAAGTGATTGGTTTACAAGGGATGCTTGATTTACAAGAGATGCTCGTGAAAAAAGGAGATGCTTGCGTGAAAAAAGGCTGATATGGGATGATGTAGAGTGGTACAACGGGATGCTTGATTTACAAGAGATGTTTTGTGAACTTTGAAGAACATGAAAGATGCTTGTTTTGATGCGGGCCAAATGGCCAATAGAAATACTTTACGCAACCTATTAGTTCATAGAGGAATAATGTGCTTTTGAAAAGAGGATGAAAAACGTCAGCTTTTACGGCAATAGCATTTCCGTGCTTTACGTCCCTGAACTTACGAATATTTCATATACTCTAGTAGCCCTCGCTGAGGCTGAAACCTTCTACACAAGATCATGAAAGAGAAACTTTCCAGAGAAATGGGATACAGCGAGACACGAATATCTAAGGATGGTTTTTGCAATGTTTTTTTCAACTTACGCTGGAGTGCATTTTCTCTGAAAACGGGAGATGTGATTTCTTTTAAGCTTTGGAAGTATTGACATTCAAAATCAATCGTTGTTTCATGAGGCTTACATGCCTGGCAAATGGCATTTCTCTAAACGTTGCATTGGGAAAATTATAGCTTTGCGTGTTTTCTTGAAGAGAGCACATTTCTTACCACAGGAAGGTATGTCAACTTTCGGAATTCCATCAAATTTGGAACGCTGAGATTTGAAGGAAAACTGGTGTAATCGGGCCCCTCGCTTTAGTTACTTACGTTACTTTACTCACATGGGCGGGAGTTATTTTGCTGACTGCGAGGACCTTGAAAAGTGTTGCCGCCACCTGGAGAGCTTCAAAAGAAAGCAAAGTGGCCACTCAAATGCGGGAATATCAACAAATCTAGCGGAAGAGCTTCAAAAGGAAGCAAAGAAAGTTTTTCCTAGAGTTTCGTCGCTTCCTGCGGTGAAATCCCTACGTCCTTGCTTCCCGCGATCAGGAAAGAAGCACTACTCAATACAAGCGTAAGGACATCAACCCTCATCAACCATGAGCAAAGTCATGGCAATTTCTCCTTGAGGAGGCAGAAGTTAGAATAGAAGCTATATAATGTGTTTCTTTGTGGACTTGTAATTAGTAGGGAGCGCTGCAAATTTGAGACTTGGAAAAACTCCTTAGATTGACGTCTATATTTTTGAATTGATCAGCTTATTGACGCGTACGCCTAACGATGCGATGGAAAGTGATAATGCAATGCCGTTTTCGAGGTATCGAAGAGGACCAGAGTTTCCCTTCCCTGACGAGTATCGGCTCGCCACAGTCGAAGAAGTCCACCGGGCCATCAATCAGAAAGAAGTCCAGTTCATGAATGAAGAAGTCCTCCGATTAAAAGACGGTTATCTCGAAGTGACGAATCCAGATAATTTCAAGCTACGTAAAAGATTTACATACCTCGAAGAAAACTCGTCCGTCGAAAGAATGCAGCAAAAACTTGCAGTGCCAGCTTACCGTACTTCAAGTATGACTGCTATAATGATTGTCCGATCCCTGCTCGTGGACGACATTGTCTTTGTTTCGTTAAAAATCGGCCATGGAGGCCCGAGGGATTTTGTTCTGTATTTCTGACTAGATTGGTCCATGTAATGTTGTCATGAGGTAGAAATTGCATTCGATGCTGCTGTTGCGCTTCTGTACGCATGTGAAGAAGAAGACGAAAAGGAGATAAAAAACAAAAAGGGGGTGAAGGAACTGGTAAACAGAACTAACTGTTTCGGAGAGTACCCATTGATGCTTGCGCTGAGATCAGGCCATTCGGAGGCGTGCATGGTGTTGCTAGGGGTGGAGAACAGAATTTTGGATTTCGAAGATCAAGACAAGAACAGCGCTTTGCACATGTACGCGTCTGGAGGTGGAGATGATGCAGTTTTCGAAGCTCTGATCAGGCAGCCTGAAGTGAAGAAATCCTTGAACGCCAGCAATAGGAGCAAAGAGACTCCACTCATGCTGGCTCTCATAAAGGGAAACTCCTCTGCGATCAAAAACCTACTGGATCAAGGGGTGGAAGTAGGTGGAGAAAAAGACGATGGAAATAACGTCCTGCACTGTTTCGCGGCTGGGCGTGTTGAGCGGCCTAAGGAGATATGGGAAAGATTGAAGGGCCGTATTGACGAGGGGGTGATGAGCAAGTAACGAGCTATTCACATTAGCCACAATCCTTGAATGAACTCTTATATAGCCACCAGTCGTAGTCAGGTACGGAGGACGGAAACACTGTTCTGCACTGCTATGCGCAGAATAATAAGGTGGCAGGGATGTTGGGAGAATTGATGAAGCGTGAGGGCGTGGAGCGGTTGATGAACGCACGCAACACGCGAGGCCGGACTCCGCTAATGCTTGCGCTTAGGGAACGACAAGAAGAGTGTGTTTTGAAGCTGTTGGACAGACTTGGGGGCAGTAACGTGCAGAGGCAACTGGGATTCAGAGACGACGACGGCACGACTACCCTGCACTTGGCTGCCTGGAACAGCGAGCGAGTTTGGAAAGAGTTGCTGCGCGCGGGGACGAGATTCACCAAGGATGTCCTCAATCAGCGCAATAAAAATGGGTACACGATACTCATGGCGCTAGCTTCTGCTGAAAATTGGAGAGTGATGGAACTGTTGCTGTCCCCCTACGCTTCTTCACTAGCAGGAGAAGGGGCAGCAGTCAAGCTGGACTTGCAAGACGAGGACGGGCGCACAGTGTTCCATTATCTCGAGGGAAGGTACGTGTTCGATGCATTGTTGCAAATATCACGCCAACACGGAAACGGAATCGCAGCCCAGAAGAAATTTGTTCTCCAGAGCGATTCACTAGGGGCTACTCCTCTCATGCTGGCTGCCACAAGTCATTACACTGGCAATTTGTTCGAGGCATTGATGAGTCAGTTGGACTCGCCCGAAGCAAGGCGGGAAGCACTAGTGGGCACCTCAAAGGTTGGTGGAGTCTTGCATGCCGCGGCCGCGTGCGGGAACACCAGCCTTTGCAAACGTCTAATCGCAGAGTTCGGGGAATCACTCCTCACCATCCAAGACGAGGACGCAGATACACCAATCTTCTGCGCGGTGGCAAATGGACAAGTAGAGACAACAGCGGCCTTGATAGAGGCATGCGCCGTCGACGACAGTAATTTCCTCCACCCAAACAAAGCTGGGGAGACCATTCTCCATTTCGCCTGCCATCAAGGCAATTCTGCCCTCGTGAAGCAGCTCCTTGCTCTTCAGTGGATCAAGCCACGTTCCAAATCCACGCTCTTGAACCACGAGACACATCGCGGTGAGACTGCCATGCACATGGCGTGCAGACAAGGCCACACCACCATTGTTCGTGTCCTGCTACAGCATAGCCCGGAGCTTTTCCACAAATCTGACCGCACGGGAAGCACTCCCATACACGCGGCTGCTGCCTTCTGCAAGCCAGCTGTACTGAAGCTCTTACTGGATTCTTCCCCTGCTCAACGCCTCAATCTCCTGATGGCACGAGATGTTGATGGCCGAACACCTCTGCATCGGGCTGTCGCACCCATTCTGCCCCAGCCCAAACCTGATGAGGCTGCGGTTCTTGAGGTTGTCAAAAGTCTTCTTGACTACGGGCATCGGCAGGGCGTATCGTAGGTACAGCTTCTCAAAGTTCCCAATTATCCAAACTCCCTAAGGTGTCTGAGTTTCTTCAACAGCAAATGGAGTACGCTACTTTGAATGAAATGAAGGATAAGAGCCTCCTCGACGACGCACTCCAAAGGCAGGACTTTGACATGGCCATGGAGTTAATCAACAAAGGTGCTGATTTTGCAACCATTACCGATCCAGGTATGACTAATTACTCACTCCCAATGTCATATAACACTAGATACCAAAGCCGAAATTCATAGCCATGGATGTGTTCCTGCAGTTGCACGAACAAAGCTCCAACGAAAGCTCGTTTTAAGAGCATCCGATCAACCTTCCCCGACGGACTCAATTGGTATTACTTTAAGCATCTCTCTTCTTTTATGCATTATGTTTTCAACCTAGGCCTTCCATGAAGGTATGAATTGTACCTTTCTTGTACTAACGAGCTTGTTCATTTTTTAAGAGTACCCAAAGTTCTTATGTAACATTATATGCTTTCATGGTTTTTTGTACAAAGGACAACTCTACGTGCTTATCCTTTCTTACAACATAGCCCATTCCAAACTTATAAAACGCACATGCGAGTCACTTTCCATTTCAAAAAGACCAGCGTGGAGCATTCTCAGAACACCACTCATAAGAGAAGCTATTCTACTTCTTAAAACTATTTAGATCAAATCATCGTTCACTTTTTTAGCAATTCTAACTATATTATCCCACATAGTCACTTGCCACGTGTTTTGGAAGTTAGCATCCCTCTACGTTGATCATTTATATTAGCTTATCAAGAATAGGCAAAGAAAATCCCTGCTTTCTTCCCTCTTTCATCCTGATCATTGGGCATCTTTTTGGGCTCCCAAAAAGAAATTTTTTCATCTAGATTGTGCTCAAAGGATTTAAGACTTCATCTAAAGACTTCATCTAAAGTGAAAAAGTACAGATCACATGACCTTTGGCAAATTTCTCTTTGAATAGTACCTATTTGTCAGGTTGCCATTCATATAAATATCTTTTGATCTTGTATAGCTTCTTATAGGTTGACTTGCTCCTTTTTTAAAATCATATTTCAATTATGATTGTAGCACTTGCTTGATGCTAGGCTCATTTGGAAAAACTTTTGCTTACTAAAATGATGCTATTTGAAAAATGAAATGAAGATCTTGAGAAAAGGGAAACATAATCAAGAAGTTAACTTGTTAGTTTCACATGTTGTTTTTAATTCAAGTACTCCCACTATATCTGATATAAATCACAGGACGAGTAAAGCTAGCAAAAGGCATTACTGCATTATTGTTGAATCCATTCACAACAACTCCTATAGTAGTGGGCATTTATGGAGCGTGGGGGATGGGAAAATCAACAATCATGTTACAGGTATGATCATCGTCTTTTTGGGGAAAATTTTGTACTTAATTTTTTCTATAGAAAGGACACAAAAATTTTGACTTCTAACCTAGATACCTACCAGGTAGAAATATCATTATTGCAAAGTGTTGCTCAACAAATGTTAGCCCAAAATACTCATGGAAGTGAGGACAACTTTCCTGGAATACGGAAGATAAACCTCACAAAACAAGGAGCTAAACTTAAAGATGACATAGCCAAGGTGATTAAGGCCTCAAGCAAAGAGAATGGAAGGTTTGAAACCATGGTGAAGATTCTGCATCAAATGTGGGTTCAATTCTGTTTAAAGTTACAAAAGGTATGTAATCTATTGGCAACACACTTGTACTTGAATTTTGATTGATTCAACAATATCTTACCCTCCCCTTTATTCATCAAGCTTTTTAATTGGAGTGATATATAACATTTTTTGTGGTAAGCTCTCCTCATACTCTCGCATACATAGTCACACATGCATACTCACTCATGGTACTGTTAGGATGATAATCCCCCTTTAAATCAATTTTTTTTTGCAAAGAACCATTTAAATCAATTATACAAGCACTATATAGGACCCCGCTAACAATGTCTTGGATTGTACCCTTTACAACATGTTACATATATGCGTCATGTCCGTAGAGGTTTGATGTTGATGTCCAAGGTCATTTGGGAGCTTGGTTCATCATAACAACACTAGTATACATAGGTTTCCTTTGCATCTATACTTTAGTTTTCTTCTAAATCTACATAATTATCTCTTTTGAAAGAAACTCATCAATGTCATACTAGCCCTTACATAGTTGCTTGTAATATCAAGTGCAACTTGTCATTTATAATATGTAAATGTCTAATTTTCATATAGATTTTAAAAGCGTACCTATACAATTAAGGGAATCCCCTTGTAAGTTGCATGCTATAGTTTAATGCATTACACTCACCTTACTCACACAACAAGACAAAGCACCCATAGACGTGCTAAATAAAAAACTTATGGGCGCGTCTATTTTCACGTCTGGAGACCCACGTCTAATTGCGCGTCTATATATCAGACACATGCGCGTATAGACGCGCAGTTAGACGCATAAATAGACGCGCTTATAAATGCGTTTATAGACGCACATATAGATGCAAGTCGAACAGACAGATGCGTATATAAACGCATTTTTAAACGCACTGATAGACGCGCTTTATTTTTTATTTTTTAAATTTTACAGAATACTGTGTGTGTTGTGTATGCTATATAGTTACAAGAATCCCATATCCACATTGTGTAATTCAATTCTTACAGCCAATCGCATTTTAATTACAATTCCAAATAAAACATTACAACTCCAAAACGCAATAAAATTGAAAGCTCAAAAAGTGCTTGTATATATATACATATAGCACGAAGCTAAGCCATGTCATGTGGCTTCAAGTACAAAAAATAAGAGGAGTGTATATACAAGAGGCACAAAGCCAAGCTAGTGGCTTTAAGTACAAAAAAGAGTAGCTAGCACTACTTATACAACTAATCTATGTTCTCCAGGTCCTCGCTCCCTTCCACGCTCCCTTCTGCGCTCCCTTCTGCGCCTCCTTCCTCCTCTTCCTCATCGTCTTGTGCACGGGCCTGTAAACAAGGGACAACATATATCAATGTATGAAAAATCAAATCTTTACTTATAATTTTGGCATTATTTAATTACTTTCAAATACCTGGGGGGCCGCTCCCGTAGCTCAGGTATACTGCTCCTCAGTAATCAACCCGTCATCATAGAAGTGCCTCCATGTATCTCCTCTGCGATGGTGGTGGTGGTAGGCTGTCTCCACTGGAGTAGGGTATCTGCCGACGATCTCAAGCTGCATGACCGTGACACACTTTGCGGAGGGATTAGTACAAAGAAACAACCAACCTCCTAATAAACTACATAAGCAATATAATTTGAGATCGATACTTACAAATTGGGCCTCCCATGATTCAACACCCCCTGCTCCAAAATGCGCGCTTTCATATTCCTCCATCTGGATCCTCCGTGCCTCCACGTGCTGCAGACTGGGGTCCTCTCTCGCTGACTTCATTGCCTTCTTCCACTCACGCTTGTGAGCGGTGTGGGGCGGGCCCCTTGGTGGTTGACCTGCCTCAAGCCTGGCAAGCTCCGCTAGTGCCTGCCTCTTAAGCGAAGATCTTTTATTGCTAAGTATCGTAACAATCTTTGACTTCCCCCATTTATCTGTGAATTGGCGATTGGGGGGGTTAGGATACCTAGAGCGAACAGTAGCGAGGGTCTCATCAACCAACCTCTTTGGGTGGTCTTTGTAGTGGATAAAGCAATCTCTGTAATTGTTAGCAATTACAGAGCGCATGAAGGCCATGATATCCTTCCCCCACGCATCCATCAAGATGCCTCCTGTCTGAGTGATGTCATAATAAATCGTACCATCACCCAGAGGCACGTCTAAATCATCTGAATCATCATCCTCCCCACCGCCACATGGCCCAAAACACTGTGCCATGCATCCCCCACCGCTCTCCCTGCTACTACGCCTGCTACCCTGTCGTGTCGAGCTCGTACGCTGGCCACTCGTAGCTGGGGACTGCATGGGACTACGCTGACCACTCGTAGCTGGAGAACTGAGTCTCGACGGCACAGGAGTACGTCGACGGCTCGCCGAGACAGACTAACCTCCTGACGGCATGGGGGAAGGGGCATAAGACAGGATGGCAGAAGGGACATAAGACGGCATGGGGGAAGGGGCATAAGACGGTACGGGGGAAGGGGCATAAGAAGGGACATAAGACGGTTGTGCTGACTCCGCTGGGGTGATCTCAGGCGGTGTGGGGTGGCTTGGAGTCTGTAGTGCCGACTCCTGGGGAGTGTTTAGAGTACCCGTCATATACCCGTATAACTCCGCAGGACTAGGAGGGTGCCCTAAAAGGTTATATAAGTCCTTTCAAATAGATTCCCAGGGATCAGGTGAGCTAGAAGCGCTTCCTGGCCACAATATGTTGAACTAGAAAAAAGAAAAAAAATCTATTACTGATGAGCTGAGAAGAAAGGGGAGGAAAAGAGAGGCTTACTGTCAGAGCGCGTCTATAGACGCGTCTGATTTGCATGTCTATAGACGCGTCTAACAGAGTGTCTAACAACTCGTCTAATAGAGCGTCTAATAGAGCGTCTATAGACGCGTCTGTCTGTGTCTGCAACAAGCCAGACGCGCCTGTAGACGCGCTCTGAGACGCGCCTATAGACGCGCTCCGACAGACGGGATTTCTAAAAAGTAGAAAAGGACATTGCGCCCGACACAAAAACGTGACACTGATACCCAGATCATGCGCTTCTTGGATACGAGAAAGTACAAATCTGGAGAGAGCAAACTTCCAAACAAGATCAACTGCAAAAAGACTTACTTGGATAGAGGTATGGAAGGTTCTTCTTTCTTTTTCAAAGTTGCTTCTCCTCCTTGTTCGTCCTCCTCTCCTTTAAGCTTAGAAGTAAGTGTGGGTGCCTTTCTCTTGAGTGTAAGCTTGGAAGTAAGTATGGGAGCCTCCCTCTTAAGCATCAAAACTATGGATCTGCTAATAAAGAAGGAAGCAAGCCGCGCGAAGTATAAGTAATGTGAAGAAAAGCAAAGCGAGCGGTGCGCCGAAAAGCAGGTTTAAAAGCCGCGTCTATAGTCGCGTCTAATAGCGCGTCTATAGTCGCGTCTAATAACGCATCTATAGTTGCGTCTAATAGTGCGCGTTTAGATACGCTATTAGATGCGATTTTAGACGCGACTATAGACACGGCTATAGACACAACACAGAGTTTAAATTAAACATTTGAAGAAGTGCGAATTTGGTGGGTTGTTTGTTTGTAGGATGTCTTCATTTTCAACAAGTAGCTCCAGTGAGGATGAATCCCTCCATATCCACCATCGCGAAATGTGGTTAGAGCAAAAAATCAAATGTCTGTGTGATCGATGTCGAGGAAACATGTATCGTGCACGCAGGATTACACTCAATCATATCTCAAAGTATGGAGAATGGGATGTGACCGTAAACAGGGTAAGGGTTTGTAAGTTAAGGTTGATTGAGATACCTATGGGTGTTCATATGTTTGAGTTATGATCTCGTTTTAATTTGATACAGGATGCAGTGCCACACCCGCATATGTTACCCTATGCCTGTCGTGAGCTTACTCAAGTTTGAATGCATTACTCAAGTAAGCTTTAAAGTCGATTTTCCTTGAATGCATTACTCAAACATGGTGAATTATGCTAGTGGGTCAATTACTCGAATGCTTTTCCTCATTTATGGTCTTCACGTGTAGGCTATTGTGTAAAATGCTTCCAAGGGAGAATAAACTACCGACCTCAAGAGATATGGCAAGGCAACATGTGACCTCTCTTGGAGGATTAGATTACAAGCGCATCCATGCATGTGTCAACGATTGCGTTTTGTTTCGCGGACTACATAAGGATACAAGAGAGTGTCCTACTTGTGGAGAGGCAAGATATAGAGCAGATCTCAAAACCTTGGACGTGCCTCGTAAGGTATTGCGACATTTTTCCATAATCCCTCGCATCCAACATATGTTCAAGTGCAAATCTATTGCAGAGCTCATGTCATGGCATTCCTCCCATCGATTAACCGATGGCAAGTGGAGAACTCCCGTGGACTCTCCTGCGTGGAAGCATAATGAAGACACATGGCCAAGCTTCAAGGAAGAACCTAGGAGCTTGAGACTTGGATTGGGTATGGACGGTGTGAACCCATTTGGTCTCAAAAGCACGTCTTACAATGATGGCCAATGGTATTGGTGAATTACAATCTTCCACCCTCTATGGCTATTAAGAAAGGACATGTCATGCTGTTCCTTCTAATTCCAGGGAAACATAAAGTCAAAAACCCTGATGTTTATTTGGAGCCTTTGATTAATGAGCTAGAGATACTTTGGAGAGGTATCGAGGTGCATGATGTGAGCAGGCCTCCCTCGTCACGAGACTTCAACTGCAAAGCAGTCTTGATGTGGACGATGCATGACTTCCCAGGCTATGGCGAGTGTTCAGGTAAGCATTGCATTTTTAATTATGAATAGGCCAAGGATGTGGAAGCCTAAACCCACCTTCCACTCTTAATTGCATCTATTGTTTAGGTCTCACTACATCGGGTTACCATGCATGTCCTGTTTGTGGTCCTTCGCTAGTTGCCTCACGGGCAGACGCATTGAATAAGGTCATCTATGAGAATCACCATCGATTTCTCCCACCTGATCATCCTAGATATGTTGCCCCTTGGAATGAAGTCCTCCCACAATCACTCACCGTGGGAGATTGGATGAGAATTTGGGACGGTTCCACGACTCCTCCACCACCTGGCATGAGCCGGTAAGGGTTTGTAACTATTGGCTGGAAGTAAAGATGAGGTAAAGATTGGCTATATTGGCTGAAAGTAAAGATTGCACGCTAACACTTTATTTTGTTTAGATACTCCATCTTTTATCGTTTACCATATTGGTCCCACCTCAAGATCAATCACCTGTTTGATCCCATGCATATCTTCAAGAATGTGGCATCTACCATTTGGGAGCATTTGAATGGGACACGAGATTCGGCAGGCATAAGGGAGGATCTACGTACCACAGGGAGAATGCGTGAAGCTTGGCCTCAAGAGAGACCAAATGGGCGTGTTTTTTTACCTCATGCACCGTGGATGTTATCAAAGCTAGAGATGGCGATGGTGAAGCGCGCTATTACTACAATTCGTACTCCCACTGGACGCATGAGGTGTTTGAAGGGAGCCTTTACAAAGAGCAAGAAAAGAGGTGTAGAGCAATTATATGGCTTGAAATCTCATGATTGGCACAAGATGCTCCAAGTAAGTATTTTATGTACATAATATCTTTTTCCTTTCAAATTTGTGAGTGAATAGCTATAAGCAACTAATCAACCACCTCCTTGCGGGTTCAGTTCATACTACCTACTAGCATTTCACGTAGTGCATCGAAGGACGTGAAAGATTGTATTTACAAGATGGGCGAGCTTGTGATGTATGTGAGCTCAAAGGAAATAGATCCCACCACGCTTGAGAATGCTCAAGTTATGTCAGTGGAGGCGGTTTGTTTAGTGGAGGAGACATTTCCACATTCTATTCTCACAAGCCAACTACATCTCATAGTGCATTTGGTGGATGTGATTGCTATATGCGGTACTATACATGCACGATGGTTGTTCTTCCTGGAGCGCTTCATGAAGACCTTGAAGGGCTTCGTGAGACAAAATGCAAGACCCGAAGGTAGCATGGCCGAGGGTTGGTTGGTACAAGAGTCACTTGTATGATGTGGATAGCTCTCTCCCACGACTATGGAGAGATGATGAAGACCTAAGGATGACCTCTATTGTGCCTCAAGGAAAAGGACGCAACAAAGTAATAGACACGGAGTTGCATAATAGTATCAACCTCTTTTGCGTGCTTAATAGTGATGTGATGAAAAGATGGGTGACAAGATACGAGGATGCAAAGGCAAGAAGATAAGAAAAAAGGGCCCTCTTTCGTATACACCACGGATCTCGTGTGCCATACCCTTAGCATCTAAGAGCACTTCCAAAGGATATTCATGTGGATTGGCTACTTGATGAAATGGAGAAAGCAGAGAAAGACGAGGGGATGCATATCACAATGGAAGAATGGGAGTATGCTAGGGGATGCATGAGCAAGGTCGGTATATAGAATGTTATGCATAAGTTAGGAGCTTTCAATAATTTAGATTGCTTATTTAATTGATTTTTTCTTGGTGTAGTGCACTATGTTCAATGCTATATGGTGTGAGGGTAAGCATTTTCGAACACAACGGATTGATGATAAGAGAAACACACAAGATTGCGGCGTCATTGCTAGCTTTGAGGGAGCCAATGGAGCCATGGATGATTATTGTGGCATAATCCAAGATATTATTATGCTTGACTTTCGACACTTCTTTGTGTATGTTTTGGATGTAAAGTGGTTTAAGGACGTGGTGGAAAGAGGCCCTAATGCAACAATCAAACGCCATGCAAATGGATTTGTAGCTATTGACTCCACAATGTTTTGGCAAAGTAGGAAGGACACACTAGTACTACCGCAACAATGTGAACAGGTACTGTGCACACATATAAAAATACTCGCTTTTAAATATTTGATGCAAGAAAAGTAACATGATTGTATTTGTGTTTGAATTAGATTGTCTATCAACCAATGGTGGATAATAATAGATGGTGGCATGTCATACCTATTATGCCATGTTCCAAAGTGATGTATAGTACATTTACTAATATAGAGCGTTTGGAGGATGATCATGGCCATGGACGTGATGATGACCGTGATACAAGAGAGGAGGATGATCATGAGATAGGAGATATAGATATTGAGGCCATTACCCGTGAGGACGAGCCTACCATTCGAGATGCTGATTTCGATGAGCACATGAGTGGCACAAGTAGTAGTGGGTTGAATGTATTTGTAGATCTAAACACTTGTTTGGATTTTGAAGTAGATAGTTTGCAAGGGTTGATCTCATTGAGGATGAGATTGAACCGTAGCCCCATAATTGATATTGGCAAAACTATTTTACATATTGTCTCATTCTCCTCATCTCACTTAATTCTTGTATATGTGGGCTTGCAAAAAATTATGTGCTTTGGTAATCATGGGCAATGTTTGGAAAGCAATGATATACACCAAAATCTCACTTTCTGTATTCTCTGGTTTGCGTCTATTTACGCGTCTAAATGCGCGTCTGATTCTCAGTGTAAACGTGCAAATAAACGCGCTAATACACGCGCAAATAGATGCGCTAATAAACGGGATGTTAGACGGGCCCGTATTTTCTCAGGTTAGACGCGCACATAGACGCGGTAATTTACGCGCAAATAGACGAGCTTGTAGACATGCATTTAGACACGCCCGTAATTCCTCTACTAAAGCAACGCCTATAGACGCGCCCGCTATTTTGCACGTCTACCAAGTGCGTCTATAGTTGCTTTGTGTTGTTGTGTCAGTACAATAAGTCTACCTTTGAGCAGGAGTGACCTTTAATAACTATATGGCCCATAAAGTCTAATTAAAACAATTAGCATAATATTTACTTCAAAAGTAATCTTTCTCTTATAACATATGGCTGGAAAGTTTGGCCCCGACGTTGTTCAAAGAATTCTATTAAAGAACGATGATGCATTTTCTATAAAAAAGTTTGATGATTTTTATTCTCTGGTTTATCTAGAGTTATAAACTCGCTTTGTCTCTTCACCCATTCATTGAATACTTATGTGCCATTTGTCTTTTTCTTGTTTAGATGATTTTTTGTTCTAGAGACATTCAATACACACAACACGATGAAGAGGAAATAGATTATTTTAGCAAGTTGTGTGGTGAATACCACCTTGAATGGATTCCTTTATTAAAGGGTCTAGCATGTGCAGACAACAAAAAACTGGTAAGACTATCAACAACTTTCTTTAACGTTATTTTGTATAGCATGCATGGCGCATCAACCATGTTACAGTATTCACTTTTTTTTTTGTGAACCTAGAACATTTTTGTTTAGGTGGCAATCTCAAAACAACCTTGGCATTTGTGCTTTCAAAGATCGAGGATCTCTCACATTATCATGTATACATGCGCGATAAGAGCCTTTAGATCTCAAAAGCTGAAATAATATCCGCCATTACTTAGCGAAGGGGAGGAGTTGAGGGGTAAAAAAGGGGGTGAAAAGGGAACGGTCATTGATGGACGTGTCACGTGACTCGTGAGCACTGAGGAAAAGCCCATCAAAGATGGAAAATTTTTATCTAATCATAAAGCAACTTTGCAATTGTGCGTTCTTTAAAATTCAAACCTGGGTGACATCTGGACTCTCGAGTCCTGTCTCTATTCAACTAGAGTCTATTGTGAGTCGTGGCAGATTGGCAATAGTTAGAAGTAACTGTTTGTCTTAATTAAAACTATCAATACAACAACTGCATTTGTCAACAGGTGCAAAACTCCTCTTTTTCAGTCCACGAGAACTCGGAGAGCAACGGGAGACCTATTGAAGTACCTGCTCTTATTACTGTACGGTTCAATGCTTGGAAATATCAGAGCCAAGAGGAGGCATCGGCTGGCCTTGCAGTGAAGATCACACAAGAGATGGAATCGTGCATGAGCACAGCTCAGTGGATCCGACTCTGCTGGCGATATGCTTATAGAAAAAGACCAGATTATATTTTTGTGAATGTCATGCTTCCCCTATTTATGTGCATGGCACTTGGCGGATTTATAGCATGGATCGCTTGGACATTACTGTCTATACCCGGCAATTCTACGTTCCAAAGTTTCCGGTATGGATCCGTGCCTATTGGCGCACTAGTTGTAACTTGGCTAGTACTCAGAAATATCATTAGTACTATACAGCCGGTCAGCCAACAACTTCTACAGAGTACGTACTATGCGGAGCATTACAAGAAGCTTGGTTATGAACAGCAAGTGATAGCCGATATTAAGTTTTTCAAATCCGAGCTTTCTGATAAGCCCGGTTTCGCAACAATGTGGAATTTCCTTGGACGACTATGGAGCATTTTTGTGGAGAACAGAGATTACATTCCGGGAACAAATATTGCTAAGCCAGCAGTTCCTAACAAGAATCTGCGCATTATCGTCTTTGTAGACGACCTCGACCGATGTAAGGAGGGAAATTATGTGGCACAGGTAAGTATGGTTCAACATCCTCTTCCGTAGCCCCTTATTAAAACCAAAGTAAAATTGAGCTGCCACTCAATCAAGATCAATTGTGCAGATGGTGAGCGCAATTCACTTGATCCTTTCAGCATGCGATATCAACGTTGTGCTCGGGATAGACAAACATATGATTGAGCGAGCCATTCGGAAAGAGTTCAACTTAGACAAGCCGCTAGTAGCGGAAGAATTCTTGCAAAAGATAGTCCAGTTACCTGTGGATTTAGCACAACCAAGTTCCACAGAAATGAAGTCTTTCCTCGAGGAACAGCTTGGAAATCTGCAGGAGGATGATAGTCCACAAGTCAGCGATGAAAGTTGCAGAGTTAAAGAGTCTCAGGAAGCTCGCAAGAATTCTGATGGCGTCCGGCCGGCAACACGAGGACAGCAAGTAGAGCCACGTTCGTCCGCCAGACAGGAAAATGTGAGAACCAATGACTCGAATCAAGGTCAACAACAAGATGAAGTTAACCGTGACTCTCGTGGAGAAGACGAGGGTGAAGGGCGCAAGCTGGACGATGACTACCGGCTCGAAGTTGAGAAGGCTGAGCGTTCGGCTGACGACGAAAAAGCAAAAACACGTACGTATAATGAGTTTTGCTGCATGATGCATCCTAATCAGATTTGTAAAAACGAAATTATTCTCACATTTCCTGCCGACGCGATTTTTGATCACATATGCAGGTTCTAACGAAGTTTCGTCAAGCGTTAGAACTCAGCCAGACGCAAGTAACCGCAGTAATCAAAGGGGAGGTAATGCATTCTGATCCATGATCCGATATCGCAGACCATAAAGTCGCCACTTAGATTTCAGGCGGAAGATTGATCATTGCCTCATCCAAAATGGTTGACTATGGAACCTGCATCTTCATGCAGGCAGCTCCATTAAAGCCGGGCGGCTTACAATTGACTCCCCTGTCTGGGTTGCTAGCTACAACACCAGCGAACGCCAAGCTCTCAGGCATCTCCTTGATCAAGCAATCGGTGTATACAAGCAACCCCGGCAGTGGAAGAGGTTTCTAAATTATCACCGGCTTGCTTGGAATGTTCTCTCTCACGATCAGTCCCAAGCTGAAGAAATTTTTCAGCTCGACGGATGGCAAAGCCAGCTCGTAATTTGGGTTTTCGTATGCTGGCAATGGAGGGATGAGATGAACGAAATCATCGAGGTACTTCCTCTTTTAAGCGTCTTGAAAAGCATATAATTCGCACTGGGACGAAACGCACTTGTTTGATCAGTAGCATAGGCTCCCCGATTTTGCTAGTACAACAGACTAGATTACGGATTCCTTGTATTCCTTTATTTTCACGGGCTTTAATCAGATGCCACACTTTAAGCGATCTGATCAGAAGTCTGTCTGCAGAATTGGGCACGTATACTGTCTACGCTGACTGACGAGAAGAAATCAAAGAAACAGTCAGAAGATCGGGAACACGGGCGTGATTTCCTTGCGTTTCAGAAAGTGAAGACGAATGAAGAGGGCCCTTCCTTGCGGGCAATCATCGCCCAGAGAATATCCCAGAAAGAAGAGGAAAAGAAAAAGAAAGAAGATGAGAAAGGAGACAGCGCTACAAGGAACACAGATGGTGACGAGGACACATGGATGCGCCTCAAGAAGACTCTTCAAGACCCATACGATGTGAGCATGAAAGCAATACAAGCCTTCCAAGGATTTCGCTTCCACTGCAAGATCGGCTATCTCCGTTGGCCATTGGTTGCTACGAACACTAGCTGATGAACCATCGTCCATCTGTTTTACTTTTTAAACCTAGCTTTTAGCTTTTATTCGCCGTATCAAGTTGATAAATGCGTTTTGAATCTTCACGGAGTTCAAAACATTCTCATAATGTAGGCACAACTATCTCCAAACGTACCACGACGTTCAGTCTTGATTAACTCGCTAGCTGCTCGAGGGAAGAAAAAACACAGCCTCTGGAGTCTGTTCGAATATATTCAAGTTTTCTGTAAATAAACTAGCAGTTTTGAGTTCTCAACTGTCGCACGCTTTTGTGCAAGCTCGATGCCCTGGTATTAAGCTTTTCCTAGGAGGCAATCAACAAGTGAGTACAAGTACTCGTGAGCACTGCCTTCAAATTGGATCTGTCAAAGGAAAACAATTGTCAAGAGGAATGAATGATTAATTTGCAACACCAGTGATGAAAGCCCGTGCATAGGAAAGTTCGAATGACTTGCAAACTGTGTGTGTGTGTGTGTGAGAGAGAGAGAGTTCTTAAAAAAAAAAAGTGTGTGTGAGTGAGTGTGTGTGTGAGAGAGAGAGAGAACCAAAATAGAAGGGGACCACTTGGCAACAAAGTGTGTGGGACACTTTTTAACAAAAATGTTACTAGAGCGTTGCCTGGAAGGCAGTGCTAACAAATACAATGGTGTGTCCCGAGTGTTCCGCTTGAAAGAGTATGAATCTTCATGTTTCCTGATTCACAATCTTATTTCACAATCTTCATGTTTCCTGATTCACAATCTTATTTCACGACTTTGGGTAGGTCTAAGGGTAGGTCTAAGTGGTCCAAGAAGCTAAAATTCAGAATTTTCTTTTGAGAAAGTCCTATTAGTCCAACTCCCCACTTTCTATTTCTTTCCCTTGAAATCCTCCACCTTTTTCTCCCTCCCGCCCCTCTCTCTCTTTCTCTCTCTCTCTCTTTCCTTTATAATCTCCACATAATCTCTAGTGTTTTCTTTTTCTCTTTTCTGAACTTGAGTAGGCCTTATGAGTGATTAAATATCATTCATCTTGTTAGCACTGCCTACAGGTAGCGCTCTAGTTACATTTTGATATTTAAAAAAGTGTCCCACACAACCTTTTGCCACATGGATTCTTTTTATTTTTGCTCTCTCTCTCTCTCTCTCTCTCTATATATATATATATATATGTCTCTCTCCCCCCTCCCCCTTCTCTGCCTCTCTCCCTCCCTCCCGTAGTGAAGGCAGTGCTCACGAGTACTTGTACTTGGCACTTGTTTGTTTTCTCAACCTCCAAGGCTCTGGCCTAGTGGTTTGGGCTTTGGCTTCAATCCCCAGGTCACGGGTGCAAATCTTGGAGGCTAGGGCCTGGTGTCCTAGCATGTGGTTGGGTGTGTGTGAATTAACCACAACTGTGGGCCATGTGCCTACTGGTTCACGGTGGGTGCTCCGGGGGTTCACCTAAAAAACATTTAGTGTACCACATGCATTCAAAAGGAGGGGTATTTTAATCCAAAATTTTGAAAAATTTTAACAAAATTACAATAACAAGAGGGGTTTTTTAATTCAATTTTTGAAAAAATACACTTAGTCCATAAGTAAAGAGGGGTGTTTTAATTGTGGAAGAAATTTTAGTTGAAGGGTTTTTTAAATACGCTTTGAATGCACATGATACATAGAGTTTCTTAGTGGTGCATCCCCCGAGGGTGGGTGGCCTTAGATAGGACCACAGGTGGGAAATTTTATGGACTTGGCAATGCCCTACTTATACTTTCCACACTTAGTAATGTCCTTTTCAAATGGAATTTCCTCACATGGCAATATAATCATCACGTGTTAATCTTAGATTTTCCATGTAGCAATTATCACATATTTTCTAAACTTATATTATTTTTTAAATTCTACACACCCACTGATGGTCCTATCAAGGGGCACAATTGCCCATCGAGAATGTTGTATTGTGTGCTTGTGTAAATAGCTTCCAACCATCTTTCACATTGACTATCCATTTACTTATTCGGTACCTCTTGTTATGGATTATGCCTATATTTTCATCAAAATATGCTTGAGCCCATTCTTGAACATATGATTATTGAGAATAACCTTTCTTTTGGCCAACCACTTGCATAATCAAACTCACAAAGGATTGGGGAAATCACATGTGTGCTCTTTGCTTGCATGAAAAAGAGACAGTTTATTTTGCACTTTTATTTCTCTCCATGTGAAAAGTTGTATTCTTAACTAACATAACTATTTTGAATCATTTTTCTTAATAAGGGAAGCATCTATGTGTCTCATATAGGCTCTCAACCTAGGATATGAAAATGTCAATGAGATATTAACTTGCATAATGGTATTCTAAGACACATGATTCTCGATTTATGAAGCTATTATTATTCCTAATTTTCATGTCATTGAAAGGAAAATACAATTTTATTGCAAATGAGACTTTGTTGTTGGGATGATTCCTAGCCTAAGGTGTGGGAACTAGGCCTAGTGAGTGTCCTTACTTGTGTGTATATGGACTAGATTAGATTTGATTCTTGTGTGACCCCATACATGGGGTGTTTGTGTGGGAAAATAAGGCTATGCTTAGCCCACAAAATGAGGCTCCTTGTACTTGCAAAATCATCAATCTACATCCCCTATCTGCATGTCTCTTTTTCATTGTTTTTGTCTCCTAGTTATGGAGATGTTCTATCCTCCTTAGTCAATTTTGCCTATATCTCATGATCCCATGATACATGGTAGCATATGGGATCTCTTTCATAGATTTGATGATGTCTCTCAATGTGCAGGTCCTATTTGGTGATGACAGGCTGACACTGGCTAGCTCCAATTGCATGATGGCCAATTAGCAAACCACATTATGGATCCTTCAACTAGCAATGCATGAAGGAAGGAGGGGTCCCCTGAGTGGAGATTAGAATGAAGACCAAAACTGAGGCAGTTGGTTCTCTCGAAGTATAGTGATGGTAGGCTGCTGCAAAGCATAAATAGAGTAGAGCAAGTCTATGGTAGCACGTCGATCACAACAACACAAAGCAACTATAGACGCGCTTGGTAGACGCGTAAAATAGCGGGCACGTCTATGTTGCTTGAGTAGAGGAATTACGGGTGCGCCTAACAAATCGTCTATTTGTGCGTGTATTAACACATCTATTTGCGCATTTAACTTGAGAAAATACGAGCCCGTCTAACACTGCGTTTATCGGCGTGTCTATTTGCGCATGTATTAACACATCTATTTGCGCGTCTAAACCGAGAAAATACTAGCCCGTCTAACATGGTGTTTATCAGCGTGTCTATTTGTGCGTGTATTAGCGCATTTATTTACGCGTTTACACTAGGAATTAGACGCATATTTAGACGCAAACCAGAGAATACAGAAAGTGAGATTTTGGTGTACATCATTGCTTTCCAAACATTGCCCATGATTACCAAAGCACATAATTTTAACAAAAACATCAATGCTTTTTTGCAAGCCCACATATACAAGAATTAAGTGAGGTGAGGAGAATGAGACAATATGTAAAATAGTTTTGCCAATATCAATGATGGGCTACGGTTCAATCTCATCCTCAATGAGATCAACCCTTGCCAGACTATCTACTTCAAAATCCAAACAAGTGTTTAGATCTACAAATACATTCAACCCACTACTACTTGTGCTACTCATGTGCTCATCGAAATCAGCATCACCAATGGTAGGCTCGTCCTCACGGGTAATGGCCTCAATATCTATATCTCCTATCTCATGATCATCCTCCTCTCTCGTATCACGGTCATCATCACATCCATGGCCATGATCATCCTCCATATGCTCCATATTAGTAAATGTACTATACATCACTTTGGAACGTGGCATAATAGGTATGACATGCCACCATCTATTATTATCCACCATTGGTTGATAGACAACCTAATTCCAACACAAATACAATCATGTTTTTTTTCTTGCATCAAATATTTAAAAGCGAGTATTTTTATATGTGTGGACAGTACCTGTTCACATTGTTGCGGTAGTACTAGTGTGTCCTTCCTACTTTGCCAAAACTTTGTGGAGTCAATAGTTACAAAGCCACTTGCATGGGATTTGATTGTTGCATTAGGGCCTCTTTCCACCACGTCCTTAAACCACTTTACATCCAAAACATACAGAAAGAAGCGTCAAAAGTCAAGCTTAATAATATCTTGGATTATGCCACAATAATCATCCATGGCTCCATTGGCTCCCTCAAAGCTAGCAATGACGCCGCAATATTGTGTGTTTCTCTTATCATCAATCTCCACGGCGATTGAATGTCCTTGATATGATTGTGTATAGGCTATGCAAGAGGAGGCAACAACCTGGATGGATTGAAAGTTGATTGATGCAGGGATAAAATCTACAAAACGGTAACGATACAAGATACATACAACTGCTGAATGTAGTGCGGAGGTTTCCATTCCAAGTGCCAGATGCAATTTTGACTTAGTAGTTACATGCTTCACGACGGAAAGGATGCCTACTGCAAAACTAGTTATTTATAATATGAGAGAGTGTGCCCTCTCTCATTAGCTTTTGTTTTTAGTTCTACTTTTACCTCTATTCTCTATTCTTCTTTCAGCTCAGCTCTCTGTTTTCCTTTTTTTAATTGAGATATAAAAGGTTTACCTTTGATGAGTTGCAAGTGAGGTCCTTTTCTAGCTAATGTTGCTATTTGATTGGACACCTACATGGCAAGGAGACCATGCCAACTTGATTTAAATAACTATGATATAACGATCCTTAATCAGAATCCTTAATTTATGTTTTTCTCGTTGCTCACACGCAAAGATGCAGATACAAACGAGGTGTTTACAATAGTCATCACATGACAATTCCCTTCAGCTTTCATGGGAGCTAGTCTATTATTCATCTATGCATGACTATGCATCAACACCTCATATTTCTCCATAATAATGGAACACGTGTCAACCTACAAGCATAAAAAATAAGTGGTGGATGAGAGCACTTTCATTTGCTATAGTGAAACTTGCATATATATTGCTATCACTACAAAGAATATTTGTACTGAGAAGCAAGTTTCTGAGCATGGAGCGAAAATCAACTTGAGAGAAGGCTAACTTTATGAACGGTTACCATGTTTGAATAAAGGCCTTCTTATACACATAAACACGAGCTAACCTTGCCAACCTCCACTTTGAGTATTAACATTCTGTTGTGCACTCTACATTAACTCAAGAGCATATTGAGTGCGAGATTAAACCATTATCATTGTAGTAAGGACATTTGATAGTTCATGCTCCCTCCTTATCATCCACGGCTTTGCAACTCTCGTTGCATTCAACACAAAGCAGGAATTGCACTCCACCACATCCATCACAAAGCCTTCCTAAATTTTCATCGGTAGGTATTCCTTTGAGCAGTTCTACCAGCTTCCCTTCCTCAATTAACTTGCTACCTCCTCTGCCCCTACGTGCCCACCCCTAATGAAAAGCTTGGGAACTAAGAAAAACTTTCCCATGAGTTATGCGGGGTCATTTCGAGACTCTAGGTGCATAGATACTTGCCTCTCGTCATTAGCAATGCCAAAAGTTTCAAGTGTCCTCTTGACGTTGTTGCAATATTCATACTTCTTCCTTATTCCTTGTAAACTTGTAGTGTAGATTAGTATAAAAATTAGACCTCCTGGCTCTCAAAACTTAAAAGCGGCATGGTTTTTGGTCCCTAACTTCAATGTTGGAAGGAGCAATCTTCAGGGAACTACTCACGTACTGTCGAACTTGTTTGTACTCCTCAAACTCTATTGCAGATCCTCTTGCACAATAAGGCTATGAGCAAGAAAGAGATCAACATCATTGGGCTTAGAACCTGAACCTTTATATGGTTCAAGTGCTACCTCTTGACGAGAGCGGAGGGCATTCCAATCATCTTTAGAGAGTTTTCTTAGAGCTTTCTCAGAAAGACAATGCGATGTCTTGGTGTTCTCTAGCTGTTGCTAAGGTGTTTGAGTTTGAATAAAATATAATGGCAGTTGATGTTGACTTACTGCCCATGCACTGCCTAGACAACCATGCTCCCCCTTTCTATGAATCATGCTTCTCTTTCAGCCCCGTCGATTCAATGTTAATATGAGTATCATCTTCGGAGTCCATGAGCATCGAATCGCAAATAATTACAAACCTTATGAAATGGTCTCCACCGACAAGGGGAATGGAAAACAATAAGTACATGTGTGGTGAGCTTGGTGAAGGCCTTCCCGAGAGCTCGAGGATGGAGAATCCATCTAAACAAGAGCAAGAGGCATCAAGTCAAATGCTAGACCCAAAATTCAACATGCACTTCATGGAATTGTAGCCATTACACAGCTAAGGGTGATCCAATAGATGAGGATGATAGTTTTGCTGATTCCTTGGTAGAGTTCTAGAGCCGACATGGAATGGACTATGACCTTGATCCTCCAACCCAGCTTCTTGCACTCGCAGATCATCTTTTGAGACGTCTCACTTTGTTCTCTGATAAAGACCGTTCTTTTTCTCCTTCCTTCCAAGCTTCCAGTCCTTCAATATGGTGACTACTGCGTGCAGGTAGTGGAGTATTCCCTTAATGGGCTTTGTGGATGTGGTCTCCTCCATCACTAAGCCCTCCTCTATGCTTGGCTTGAAAGCTTTCCAACCTAGTCCCACTTTGCCTTCCACCCAACAAGAGGCACTCTCTGCAAAGATATAAGCCTTTGACCACCAAAGTAGATCTGCTGGTAGCTTCCATGTTTTTGAATCCTCAAGCAAGCTAGGAAGCTTTTCGTGGCTACAGGATGAGTACGGGAACTGTTCAAAAACCTCGATACTCATCTTAGCAGTGGAAAAGCTAGTGCTCTTGGCCAATCTGAGACTCAAAGACTCTAAGGCTTTTGCGGCAAACCAAGATACCTGTGAAGCCCCTGGGGATGATGGGCCACCCTTGCACCCGTGGTCGAAGGATATTTTGGTTTTTCTTTTCTTCCTATGCGGGAATGTAGGTCCTCAAGCATAATCGGTTCCCCATCTTTGTCCAACCCCTCTCCATGATTTCTTGTTGCAACACCCAAGCATATTTCCCGATCCGGGTGGTAAAGCCTTGTTGCTGAGATGCTTCTGTCTAAACTGTTAGATATCAATGCACACTCTCGTGTAACTATGCGGGAACCAGCTAACTCTACTTGTAAGCCCCCCATATGAGCAAAAGGCATTTGAGTAGCTGGGTTATCCGGTAGGTCCTGGTTTGGACACTAGATGGGGGCCATGTGTGGCCTGATGGCTGGATGGCTTCAGATAGAGTTGGCACAGCACCAACTAGGCTACATGCAAGTGCGGGAAGGCATCCCTTGACTGACCGCACTAAGGGTAGATGGAGCATTTCTTGGGGCAGCCCACTCTCGGGTTGCGGTGCCCGTTTGGAGCCTCAGATGATCCCGGATGGCTCTGGGCCGAACGGAGATTGTAGGTTAGTTGCTCTGTTTTGCGCACCGATTCTATCGTATGGTCGGTGGCCTATTTCGGGACCGACCCCTAGTCGATCGTTTTGGGTGGACTGGGTCGGTCACCCAATTGAGCTAACCGACTACGACTGGTGGCTATATAAGAGCAAGCCCATGAAGCCCATTTCATCACTGGCTACAGCAACCCTGATTTCTTAGCATCCAACCTCCGTCTTCTACTGTTTGCAGCATGCCATCGAAGCTTCTTTCACAGGAGCGCACGGTTGGGAGGCAGTGCCATCTATTGTATCAGTTCTACAGTAATCAAATTTTTGATTCTCCATACTATCTTGTTTTCTCTCTTGCGTACGAGATCCTGTTCTCTGTTGAGCACAGACGTTGTATTATTTTCTTACATGGTATCAGAGCTTGGACTCTAGCAAGAAGATTTGGTAGTGTGTTTCTGTTTGCGAGCAGATTGTGAGAGATGGCCCAGCCCGCAAGACTGCGAATCCCACCATTCGACGAAAGCGGAATGTTGGACGGCTCTAACTATCCTCTCTGGAAGTTCAAGATAAGCGCATATGAGCTTTGGGACACTGCTACTAGGGTGGATGCTCGGTGGACGTGAGGCCGGTTTCGAGACTGGATCCAGCCAATGCAGGACAATAGATAGTACCAACTACGGATGAGATTCTTGCGTGGACAAGAAGAAATGCAAATGCGCTGTGTTCTATTGTCTGCAGTGTTACTGATTTCATCATGGCGTTAATTCAACATGTCACCACAGTGGAAGAGGCATGGACGGTCTTGAAAAATCAGTACGAGACCATGAATCAGATGCGGATTCAAAATCTGGAGACAACTCGTGAATGAGAAGTTGTTTGAGTCTGAAGCAGCAGAGAAGTTCATCACCAGGGTGAAGAATCTGTGCGATCAGATGACTGCAATTGGCATCACGTTCACCAGCGAGAATCTAGCATGAAGGTGCATACGGATTCTCCCACCAAAGTACGATGGTCTTGTTACCGCGCTGAATATGCAAAACAGAAATCCGCCCCTCAACTTTGAGGATTTCAGCACGATGCTTCTGGAGGAGGAGATGCATCAAAAGATGAGGACTCGGCTTTCTGGACCGGATCAAAGAAAGGTAAGGGTAAGGACTCTAGTAACCCATCTTCTTCTGATGATAAAAAGAGAAAGAAGAAGATCAAGTGCTTCTATTGTAACAAGGCAGGGCACAAGCAGAATGAGTGCCGAAAGAAGATTGCAGATGAGAAGAACGGAGTAAAGAAAGAGTCCAGCAACAGCGCGTAGGCAACACCAATAGAGCTGTTCGTAGCAATTGATGAGATTTGCACAGAGGCAGTTCATGTACCTGCGGATGAACCTTGGATCATTGACAGTGGTGCATCGCGCCACATGACCAGTCGGAAGGATTGGTATACCTCCTACAGCCAGTAGGGAATGACATCCTGGTAGCAGTCGGCAATGATGCAAAATGTCTAGCAAAAGGAAAAGGTACGATTGCTCTCAAGTCAGATGGAGTTGTAAAACAATTGTCTGATGTTCTTTACGTGCCAGATATCAAGAGGAACTTGTCCATTTCCACGATCACAGATCACGATCATCCATCAGCGTCATGAAGTAGTAGGAACCACCCAAAGCTTCCATCTCCATCTTTCCGCAAAGGTCCGTGTGAACGAGCTCTAGAGGAGCCTTTGCCCTGCTGGCCTCTTTAGGAAAGGGATCGCCGATGCTGCTTGCCCATCATGCAAGCTTCACATACATCAAGCAGATCTGAAATTTCTGGTAGGTCTGCAATCATTCCACTTTTATGCATCTCCTTCAAAGAACTAAGGTTTAGATGACCAAACCTCTCATGCCATAGCTTAGTGTTCTTCACATCTGCTCGAGCACTGAAAGCTGAGAGTTCATAAATGTTGTTGTGCCGTGTACCTTTACCAATGACCTTCCCTTGAAGATCCACAATTTGTGCACCATTCTTATCACGGGTTGATTACTGAGGAGCAGTATACCCGAGCTACTGGACAGGCCCCCCAGGTATTTGAAAGTAATTAAATAATGCCAAAATTATAAGTAAAGATTTGATTTTTCATACATTGATATATGTTGTCCCTTGTTTACAGGGCACCCCTGCACAAGACGACGAGGAAGACGAGGAAGGAGGTGCAGAAGGCAGCACAGAAGGCAGCGCAGAAGGGAGCGTGGAAGGCAGCGAGGATTAGTCGTAGAAGTAGTGCTACTATTCTTTTTTGTACTTAAAGCCATTGGCTTGGCTTCGTGCCTCTTGTATATAGACTCCTCTTATTTTTTGTACTTGAAGCCACATGACATGGCTTAGCTTCTTTATTCTTTGTACTTGGAGCCACATGACGTGGCTTACCTTCGTGCTATATGTATATACAAGCACTTTTTGAGCTTTCAATTTTATTGCGTTTTGGAGTTGCAATATTTTATTTGGAATTGTAATAAAAATGCTGTTGGCTGTAAGAATTGAATTACAGAATGTGGATATGGGATTCTTGTAACTATATAGCATACACAACATACACAGTATTCTGTAAAATTTTTTTTTAAAAAAAAAGGCACGGCTATCAGTTCGTTTAAAAACACGTTTATATGCGCGTCTGTCTATTCGAAATGCGTTTATACGTGCGTCTATCAAAGCGTTTATAGGCACGACTATATACGCGTGTATAAGCACGTCTATACGCACGTAAGTCTGATATATAGACGCGCTAATAGACGCGGGTCTCCTGATGCGCAAATAGACGCGCAAATAGACGCGCCCGTAAGTTTTTTATTTAGTTCATGAAACGCGTCTGTGCGCGCGTCTGTGGGTGCTTTGTCTTGTTGTGGTAGTAGTGGGTTGAAGTGGATAGTTTGGCAAGGGTTGATCTCATTGAGGATGAGATTGAACCGTAGCCCATCATTGATATTGGCAAAACTATTTTACATATTGTCTCATTCTCCTCACCTCACTTAATTCTTGTATATGTGGGCTTGCAAAAAAGCATTGATGTTTTTGTTAAAATTATGTGCTTTGGTAATCATGGGCAATGTTTGGAAAGCAATGATGTACACCAAAATCTCACTTTCTGTATTCTCTGGTTTGCGTCTAAGTACGCGTCTAATTCCTAGTGTAAATGCGCAAATAAACGCACTAATACACGCCATGCCACTGTGATCGACCTGCTCGGCTATTTTGCTAAGAAATCAGGAGAATTGCATAATGCTTTCCTAGTTTTGAAAGGTGCTCCTATTTGAGCACTCTTAAGGGACCGTAATGATATGGTTGGAAATTGGGAACATGGGAAAAAGTAATATTTCCCAGCATTTCTAAACTTTCATATGATGTGGACATCTTTGCATGTCACAAGGAGGAGGCCCTCACTCTTTTCCCACAAATACACTAAGGTCAAATGCTTGGGGGAAAGGTGGGAAATTACAACATGCCACATAGGATGAATTTTGCACCAAATTCACCATATGGGAAATACAATTTTCCACAAAACCCCTCCCATGTCATAAGGCCTTTAGATTTTGTAATTCTTTTGCTTTACATTAACTAGTGTGCAACCAGTGGCAAGCCACAAGTTACAATTACTTTCCCTGAGTCGCTTGTATTTCAAAAAGATGATAAGAAGTTACAAAGATTTTGGATAGTGACAGAAATGGTACTACTGTTTAGAGCTCATCAAAAGATTTCAGGTCCTCCATGACCCATTTCACCACACAGTAGAAGAAGGTCCTGCTACAACACCGCGACCAATACTCTGCTCTATTGCTGCTCCTCCATCAATCCTCGCAATTGCTCCCAACTAATCCTATGAAGTTAGCGTATGCAAATCTAAGCTTCTTTTGCTCCTCTCACATCCTTTGATGTACTCAGCTCCTTGACTTCTGTCAGCATTATTACTCCATTATTACTCTCCAACTTTTGCCTCTGAAGCTCTTCCTCCCTCTCTCAAAAATTTCTCCCAATGCTATAGGAGCTTCTTGCCATCAACAAAGGAAACCCATATGGCTAGCCTTCTTGCATCTAGTGCTTAGTGCCTTCTCTAATTACAGACAGCTCCCCTGAAAACCTATGTCGAGGGGGCCATTATCGTCATTTTTGGACCTGCCAGACTCGCCACCGTAGCTTGCCTTTGTAGAAAAGGGATTGCTTAGCGTCATTGATAAATTATTTTGCGAGGTTATTTCCTCCAAAATTGATGGTGCGACAGAATACTGTCCCGCTTTCATTTCACAATGAAATACAATACCTTCTTAGACACTTCTCGAATTCAAAAATCCACATCTTTCCTTGTTTCTGACTCACCATAGGCATTGATAATGCACTGAACCTTTTGAGATGCAGTCGTATTTCCTGCGACACTTCTCGACTCTTCATCATTGACATCTGCCTGCGAGAAAATCATGTAAGATTTGTCGATTCACAATGCTCACCTAGCAAGCACTCAATCAGTCGTCGCAGCTTTTGTTTCAGAGAACCCAGTTCTGAAAAAGGGGTACTTAGATGATGAATTTCCTAATCAACACACTCCCAAAAAGCTCGCAAATATTGCTAAACATGGCTGCGTGTTCGATAGGCAAAGCGAGACGAAGGAGCTAGGAATAAGGATCAGTTACAACGATGTAGGATGAATACGGCATGCGCATCTTAACTACCACTTTTCGCAAAAAAGCATCCAAAGGTCCACAATGATCCATTGTAATCTAACGATGTACAATTCTCCAATCGTCCTCCCCCAAACCTCTCCTTAAGTGAAAAAAGAGATATTTTTATCAAAAGCGTCAATTACACATGTTAACTCTAGATTCTATTAAGCAAGGGTGTCCACGACCCATTAGAAGGCAAAGTAGAGATGCTTTCTTTACAAGTGATTGGTTTACAAGGGGTGCTTGATTTACAAGAGATGCTCGTGAAAAAAGGAGATGCTTGCGTGAAAAAAGGTTGATTTGGGATGATGTAGAGTGGTACAACGGGATGCTTGATTTACAAGAGATGTTGTGTGAACTTTGAAGAACATGAAAGATGCTTGTTTTGATGCGGGCCAAATGGCCAATAGAAATACTTTACGCAACCTATTAGTTCATAGAGGAATAATGTGCTTTTGAAAAGAGGATGAAAAACGTCAGCTTTTACGGCAACAGCATTTCCGTGCTTTACGTCCCTGAACTTACGAATATTTCATATACTCTAGTAGTCCTCGCTGAGGCTGAAACCTTCTACACAAGATCATGAAAGAGAAACTTTCCAGAGAAATGGGATACAGCGAGACACGAAAATCTAAGGATGGCTTTCGCAATGTTTTTTTCAACTTACGCTGGAGTGCATTTTCTCTGAAAACGGGAGATGTGATTTCTTTTAAGCTTTGGAAGTATTGACATTCAAAATCAATCGTTGTTTCATGAGGCTTACATGCCTGGCAAATGGCATTTCTCTAAACGTTGCATTGGGAAAATTATAGCTTTGCGTGTTTTCTTGAAGAGAGCACATTTCTTACCACAGGAAGGTCTGTCAACTTTCGGAATTCCATCAAATTTGGCACGCTGAGATTTGAAGGAAAACTGGTGTAATCGGGCCCCTCGCTTTACTTACTTACGTTACTTTACTCACATGGGCGGAAGGCGGGAGTTATTTTGCTGACTGCGAGGTCCTTGAAAAGTGTTGCCGCCACCTGGAGAGCTTCAAAAGAAAGCAAAGTGGCCACTCAAATGCGGGAATATCAACAAATCTAGCGGAAGAGCTTCAAAAGGAAGCAAAGAAAGTTTTTCCTAGAGTTTCGTCGCTTCCTGCGGTGAAATCCCTACGTCCTTGCTTCCCGCGATCAGGAAACAAGCACTACTCAATACAAGCGTAAGAACATCAACCCTCATCAACCATGAGCAAAGTCATGGCAATTTCTCCTTGAGGAGGCAGAAGTTAGAATAGAAGCTATATAATGTGTTTCTTTGTGGACTTGTAATTAGTAGGGAGCGCTGCAAATTTGAGACTTGGAAAAACTCCTTAGATTGACGTCTATATTTTTAAATTGATCAGCTTATTGACGCGTACGCCTAACGATGCGATGGAAAGTGATAATGCAATGCCGTTTTCGAGGTATGGAAGAGGACCAGAGTTTCCCTTCCCTGACGAGTATCGGCTCGCCACAGTCGAAGAAGTCCACCGGGCCATCAATCAGAAGGAATTCCAGTTCATGAATGAAGAAGTCCTCCGATTAAAAGACGGTTATCTCGAAGTGACGAATCCAGATAATTTCAAGCTACGTAAAAGATTTACATACCTCGAAGAAAACTTGTCCAAAAGAATGCAGCAAAAACTTGCAGTGCCAGCTTCCCGTACTTCAAGTATGACTGCTATAATGATTGTCCGATCCCTGCTCGTCGACGACATTGTCTTTGTTTCGTTAAAAATCGGCCATGGAGGCCCGAGGGATTTTGTTCTGTATTTCTGACTAGATTGGTCCATGTAATGTTGTCATGAGGTAGAAATTGCATTCGATGCTGCTGTTGCGCTTCTGTACGCATGTGAAGAAGAAGACGAAAAGGAGATAAAAAACATGCTTGAAGACTGTACAAGCTGCGACGAACTAATCAACACCAGATCGTCGACATCCTTGAATGGTGGAACAGCACTCCACTATTGTGCCGGAAGTAACAAAATGAAAGCGTTGAAGGTGTTGTTGTCTTGCAAGGGCTCAGATCCGTCCATGAAGGATTACGACGGCGATAGTGCCTTAGTCTGGGCGGCAGCGGCCGGATGCACGGCGGGCTTGAGAGAGCTGCTGATTCGAGAGGATTGGTCCAGGCAGTTGCTGAACGCACAAAACTATAAGGGACAGACACCTTTAATGGTTGCCATCGAAATCGGTCAGGTCGACGCCATCAACTTCCTTTTGCATTCTGAAAACGTCCAAGTAGACTCCATTTCTCACGATGGTGGTACCATCCTACACCTGTTTGCTGTGAGCGATGCACACGTGTATCGTGGAAACGGTCCAGGGTTGGATGTTGTGAAGAAGGTAGCCAGTGAAGGAAGGGGGAAGAATCTTGTCCACGTCCGCAACCATCTACAGCGGACTGCACTGATGTGCGCTCTAAAGACAGGGAGCACGGAGGCTTGTAATTTGCTGCTGGAACTTCAGGACAGTGGAGATGACACTGGAGGTAGAGGTGAAATTGAAATCGTAAAGGAAGGTGAAACGTCAATGCTGCTGGCTGCTGCGTTCGACTGCTACGACAATAGCATTTTGCACTTTTACGCAATGGGTGGTGCGAAAGATGTCGGGCCAAGGTTGCTGATGCAAAAGGGGGTGAAGGAACTGGTAAACAGAACTAACTGTTTCGGAGAGTACCCATTGATGCTTGCGCTGAGATCAGGCCATTCGGAGGCGTGCATGGTGTTGCTAGGGGTGGAGAACATAATTTTGGATTTCGAAGATCAAGACAAGAACAGCGCTTTGCACATGTACGCGTCTGGAGGTGGAGACGATGCAGTTTTCGAAGCTCTGATCAGGCAGCCTGAAGTGAAGAAATCCTTGAACGCCAGCAATAGGAGCAAAGAGACTCCATTCATGCTGGCTCTCATAAAGAGAAACTCCTCTGCGATCGAAAACCTACTGGATCAAGGGGTGGAAGTGGGTGGAGAAAAAGACAATGGAGATAACGTCCTGCACTGTTTCGCGGCTGGGGGTGTTGAGCGGCCTAAGGAGATATGGGAAAGATTGAAGGGCCGTATTGACGAGGGGGTGATGAGCAAGTACATCAACAAGCCTAACGACTATGGCTACACTCCCTTGATGTTGGGACTTGCACGTAACACGGAGGAGGCTTGTAGACTACTGTTGCAAGGCAGAGACCATTCCGCGATGAGAGAATGGGAAGGTACGAAGGACGGAAACACTGTTCTGCACTGCTATGCGCACAATAATAAGGTGGCAGGGATGTTGGGAGAATTGATGAAGCGTGAGGGCGTGGAGGGGTTGATGAACGCACGCAACACGCGAGGCCGGACTCCGCTAATGTTTGCGCTTAGGGAACGACAAGAAGAGTGTGTTTTGAAGCTGTTGGACAGACTTGGGGGCAGCAACGTGCAGAGGCAACTGGGATTCAGAGACGACGACGGCACGACTACCCTGCACTGCGCTGCCTGGAGCAGCGAGCGAGTTTGGAGAGAGTTGCTGCGCGCGGGGACGAGATTCACCAAGGATGTCCTCAATCAGCGCAATAAAAATGGGTACACGGTACTCATGGCGCTAGCTTCTGCTGAAAATTGGAGAGTGATGGAACTGTTGCTGTCCCCCTACGCTTCTTCACTAGCAGGAGAAGGGGCAGCAGTCAAGCTGGACTTGCAAGACGAGGACGGGCGCACAGTGTTTCATTATCTCGAGGGAAAGTACGTGTTCGATGCATTGTTGCAAATATCACGCCAACACGGAAACGAAATCGCAGCCGAGAAGAAATTTGTTCTCCAGAGCGATTCACTAGGGGTTACTCCTCTCATGATGATTGCTGCCACAAGTGACACTGGCAATTTGTTCGAGGCATTGATGAGTCAGTTGGACTCGCCCGAAGCAAGGCGAGAAGCAGTAGTGGGCACCTCAAAATTTGGTGGAGTCTTGCATGCCGCGGCCGCGTGCGGGAACACCAGCCTTTGCAAACGTCTAATCGCAGAGTTCGGGGAATCACTCCTCACCATCCAAGACGAGGACGCAGTTACACCAATCTTCTTCGCGGTGGCAAGTGAACAAGTAGAGACAACAGCGGCCTTGATAGAGGCATGCGCCGTCGACGACAGTAATTTCCTCCACCCAAACAAAGCTGGGGAGACCATTCTCCATTTCGCCTGCCATCAAGGCAATTCTGCCCTCTTGAAGCAGCTCCTTGCTCTTCAGTGGATCAAGCCACGTTCCAAATCCACACTCTTGAACCACGAGACACATCGCGGTGAGACTGCCATGCACATGGCGTGCAGACAAGGCCACACCACCATTGTTCGTGTCCTGCTACAGCATAGCCCGGAGCTTTTCCACAAATCTGACCGCACGGGAAGCACTCCCATACACGCGGCTGCTGCCTTCTGCAAGCCAGATGTAGTGAAGCTCTTACTGGATTCTTCCCCTGCTCAACGCCTCAATCTCCTGATGGCACGAGATGTTGATGGCCGAACACCTCTGCATCGGGCTGTCGCACCCATTCTGCCCCAGCCCAAACCTGATGAGGATGCGGTTCTTGAGGTTGTCAAAAGTCTTCTTGACTACGCCAACCAAGGCGGTTATAAACCCCAGCTCTTGTGGGCATCCGCAGGGCCTATCGTAGGTACAGCTTCTCAAAGTTCCCAATTATCCAAACTCCCAAAGGTGTCTAAGTTTCTTCAACAGCAAATGAAGGACGCTTTGAATGAAATGAAGGATAAGAGCCTCCTTGAAGACGCACTCCAAAGGCAGGACTTTGACATGGCCATGGAGTTAATCAACAAAGGTGCTGATTTTGCAACCATTACCGATCCAGGTATGACTAATTACTCACTCCCAATGTCATATAACACTAGATACCAAAGCCGAAATTCATAGCCATGGATGTGTTCCTGCAGTTGCACGAACAAAGCTCCAACGAAAGCTCGTTTTAAGAGCATCCGATCAACCTTCCCCGACGGACTCAATTGGTATTACTTTAAGCATCTCTCTTCTTTTATGCATTATGTTTTCAACCTAGGCCTTCCATGAAGGTATGAATTGTACCTTTCTTGTACTAACGAGCTTGTTCATTTTTAAGAGTACCCAAAGTTCTTATGTAACATTATATGCTTTCATGGTTTTTTGTACAAAGGACAACTCTACGTGCTTATCCTTTCTTACAACATAGCCCATTCCAAACTTATAAAATGCACATGCGAGTCACTTTCCATTTCAAGAAGACCAGCGTGGAGCATTCTCAGAACACCACTCATAAGAGACGCTATTCTACTTCTTAAAACTATTTAGATCAAATCATCGTTCACTTTTTTAGCAATTCTAACTATATTATCCCACATAGTCACTTGCCACGTGTTTTGGAAGTTAGCATCCCTCTACGTTGATCATTTATATTAACTTATCAAGAATAGGCAAAGAAAATCCCTGCTTTCTTCCCTCTTTCTTCCTGATCATTGGGCGTTTTTTTGGGCTCCCAAAAAGAAATCTTTTCATCTAGATTGTGCTCAAAGGATTTAAGACTTCATCTAAA
Organism: Dipteris shenzhenensis; assembly: GCF_047967505.1. Classification (NCBI taxonomy): domain Eukaryota; kingdom Viridiplantae; phylum Streptophyta; class Polypodiopsida; order Gleicheniales; family Dipteridaceae; genus Dipteris; species Dipteris shenzhenensis. The sequence continues at coordinate 26,747,527 of NC_141606.1, forward strand.
GTGAAAAAGTACATATCACATGACCTTTGGCAAATTTCTCTTCGAATAGTACCTATTTGGAGGCTATAAGAATTAGCAAAAGCATAAATTGTTGTCAGGTTGCCATTCATATAAATATCTTTTGATCTTGTATAGCTTCTTATAGGTTGACTTGCTCCTTTTTTAAAATCATAAATCAATTATGATTGTAGCACTTGCTTGATGCTAGGCTCATTTGGAAAAACTTTTGCTTACTAAAATGATGCTATTTGAAAAATGAAATGAAGATCTTGAGAAAACGGAAACATAATCAAGAATTTAACTTGTTAGTTTCACATGTTGTTTTTAATTCAAGTACTCCCACTATATCTGATATAAATCACAGGACGAGTAAGGCTAGCAAAAGGCATTGCTGCATTATTGTTGGATCCATTCACAACAACTCCTATAGTAGTGGGCGTTTATGGAGCATGGGGGATGGGAAAATCAACAATCATGTTACAGGTGTGATCATCGTCTTTTTGGGGAAAATTTTATACTTAATTTTTTCTATAGAAAGGACACAAAATTTTTGACTTCTAACCTAGATACCTACCAGGTAGAAATATCATTATTGCAAAGTGTTGCTCAACAAATGTTAGCCCAAAATACCCATGGAAGTGAGGACAACTTTCCTGGAATACAGAAGATAAACCTCACGAAACAAGGAGATAAACTTAAAGATGACATAGCCAAGGTGATTAAGGCCTCAAGCAAAGAGAATGGAAGGTTTGAAACCATGGTGAAGATTTATCAAATGTGGGTTCAATTCTGTTTAAAGTTACAAAAGGTATGTAATCTATTGGCAACACACTTGTACTTGAATTTTGATTGATTCAACAATATCTTACCCTCCCCTTTATTCATCAAGCTTTTTAATTGGAGTGATATATAACATTTTTTCCAACATGTTTGTCGTAAGCTCTCCTCATACTCTCGCATACATAGTCACACATGCATACTCACTCATGGTACTGTTAGGATGATGATCCCCCTTTAAATCAAATTTTTTTTGCAAAGAACCGTTTAAATCAATTATACAAGCACTATATAGGACCGCTAACAATGTCTTGGATTGTACCCTTTACAACATGTTACATATATGCGTCATGTCCGTAGAGGTTTGATGTTGATGTCCAAGGTCATTTGGGAGCTTGGTTCATCATAACAACACTAGTATACATAGGTTTCCTTTGCATCGATACTTTAGTTTTCTTCTAAATCTACATAATTATCTCTTTTGAAAGAAACTCATCAATGTCATACTAGCCCTTACATAGTTGCTTGTAATATCAAGTGCAACTTGTCATTTATAATACGTAAATGTCTAATTTTCATATAGATTTTAAAAGTGTACCTATACAATTAAGGGAATCCCCTTGTAAGTTGCATACTATAGTTTAATGCATTACACTCACCTTGCTCATTACAATAAGTCTACCTTTGAGCAGGAGTGACCTTTAATTACTATATGGCCCATAAAGTCTAATTAAAACAATTAGCATAATATTTACTTCAAAAGTAATCTTTCTCTTATAACATATGGCTGGAAAGTTTGGCCCCGGCGTTGTTCAAAGAATTCTATTAAAGAACGATGATGCATTTTCTATAGGTGGGACCAATATGGTAAACGATAAAAGATGGAGTATCTAAACAAAAGTTGGTGTTAGCGGGCAATCTTTATTTCTAGCCAATATAGCACACAATAGTTACAAACCCTTACCGGCTCATGCCAAGTGGTGGAGGAGTCGTGGAGCCATCTTAAATTCTCATCCAATCTCCTATGGTGAGTGATTGTGGGAGGACTTCATTCCAAGGGGCAACATATCTAGGATGATTAGGTGGGAGAAATTGATGGTGATTCTCATAGATGACCTTATTCAATGCGTCTGCCTGTGAGGCAACTAGCGAAGGACCACAAACAAGACATGCATGGTAACCCGATGTAGTGAGACCTGAACAATAGACACAATTAAGAGTTGAAGGTGGGTTTAGGGTGCCATATCCTTTGCCTATTCATATTTAGAAGTGCAATGCTTACCTGAACACTCACAACAAGACAAAGCACCCATAGACGTGCACATCGATGCGTTTATTGAACTAAATAAACAAATTACGGGCACATCTATTTGCGCGTCTCGAGACCCGCGTCTAATTGCGCGTCTATATATCAAACTCACGCGCATATAGACGCGCACTTAGACGCATAAATAGACGCGCTTATAAATGCGTTTATAGACGCAAATATAGATGCAAGTCGAACAGACAGACGCGTATATAAACGTGTTTTTAATCGCACTGATAGACGCGCTTTATTTTTTTTAATTTAAATTTTACAGAATGCTGTGTATGTTGTGTATGCTATATAGTTACAAGAATCCCATATCCACATTGTGTAATTCAATTCTTATAGCCAACCCCATTTTAATTACAATTCCAAATAAAACATTACAACTCCAAAACTCAATAAAATTGAAAGATCAAAAAGTGCTTGTATATACATATAGCACGAAGCTAAGCCATGTCATGTGGCTTCAAGTACAAAAAATAAGAGGAGTGTATATAGAAGAGGCACAAAGCCAAGCCAGTGGCTTTAAGTACAAAAAAGAGTAGCTAGCACTACTTGTATGACTAATCTATGTTCTCCAGGTCCTCGCTCCCTTCCACGCTCCCTTCTACGCTCCCTTCTGTGCCTCCTTTCTCCTCTTCCTCGTCGTCTTGTGCACGGGCCTGTAAACAAGGGACACCATATATCAATGTATGAAAAATCAAATCTTTACTTATAATTTTGGCATTATTTAATTACTTTCAAATACCTGGGGGGCCGCTCTAGTAACCCGAGTATACTGCTCCTCAGTAATCAACCCGTCATCATACAAGTGCCTCCATGTATCTCCTCTGCGATGGTGGCGGTGGTAGGCTGTCTCCACAGGAGTAGGGTATCTGCCCACGATCTCAAGCTGCATGACGACACACTTTGCGGAGGGATTAGTACAAAGAAACAACCTCCTAATCTCGGGGGGGTCACTATGTATAAACCCTCTATATCACGTGCATTCAAGGCCTATATTTAAAGTCCCTTATCTGTAAAAAATTTCATTAATAAAATGTACCCCTTTTCTATACAAATCTGTAAATTTTTTCCAAAACTATTTTAAATAGTCCCTTATGTATATTTATTTCTGTAAATTTTAGAAATTAAAAAAATCCTTCTGTTGAACTCACGTGATAGGGTTACATATGATGAGTGACCCCCCTGAGCTCCTAATAAACTACATAAGCAATATAATTTGAGATCGATACTTACAAATTGGGCCTCCCATGATTCAACACCCCTTGCTCTAAAATGCGCGCTTTCATATTTCTCCATCTGGATCCTCCGTGCCTCCACGTGCTACAGACTGGGATCCTCCCTCGCTGACTTCATTGCCTTCTTCCACTCACGCTTGTGAGTGGTGTGGGGCAGGCCCCTTGGTGGTTGACCTGCCTCAAGCCTGGCAAGCTCCGCTAGTGCTTGCCTCTTAAGCGAAGATCTTTTATTGCCAAGTATCGTAACAATCTTTGACTTGGCCCATTTATCTGTGAATTGGCGATTGGGGGGGTTAGGATACCTAGAGCGAACAGTAGTGAGGGTCTCATCAGCCAACCTCTTTGGGTGGTCTTTGTAGTGGATAAAGCAATCTCTATAATTGTTAGCAATTACAGTGCGCATGAAGGCCATGATGTCCTTCCCCCGCGCATCCATTAAGATGCCTCCTGTCTGAGTGATGTCATAATAAATCGTACCATCACACAGAGGCACATCTAAATCATCTGAATCATCATCCTCCCCACCGCCACATGGCCCAAAGCACTGTGCCATGCATCCCCCACCGCTCTCCCTGCTACTACGCCTGCTACCCTGTCGTGTCGAGGTCGTATGCTGGCCACTCGTAGCTGGAGACTGCACGGGACTACGTTGACCACTCGTAGCTGGAGAACCGAGTCTCGATGGGACAGGAGTACGTCGACGGCTCGCCGAGACAGAAGGACCTCCTGACGGCATGGGGGAAGGGGCATAAGACGGGATGGCAGAAGGGACATAAGACAACATGGGGAAATGGGCATAAGACGGTATGGGGGAAGGGGCATAAGACGGCTGTGCTGACTCCACTGGGGTGATCTCAGGCAGTGTGGGGTGGCTTGGAGTTTGTAGTGCCGACTCCTGGGGAGTGTTTAGAGTACGCGTCATATACCCGTATAACTCTGCAGGACTAGGAGGGTGCCCTAAAAGGTTATATAATTCCTTCCAAATAGATTCCCGGGGATCAGGTGAGCTGGAAGCGCTTCCTGGCCACATGTTGAACTGGACAAAAGGAAAAAAATCTATTACTGATGAGCTGAGAAGAAAGGGAAAGGGAAGAGAGGCTTACTGTCAGAGCGCGTCTATAGACACGTCTGATTTGCACGTCTATAGACGCGTCTAACAGAGCGTCTAATAGAGCATTTAACAGAGCATCTAAGAGAGCGTCTAATAGAGCATCTATCTACGCGTCTGTCTGTGTCTGCAAACAGGCTAGACGTGCATTTAGACGCACCTGTAGACGCGCATTTAGACGCGCTCTGAGACACGCCTATAGACGTGCTCCGACAGACAGGATTCCTAAAAATGAGAAAAGGACATTGCGCCCGACACACAAACGTGACACTGATACCTAGATCATGCGCTTCTTGGATACGAGAAAGTACAAATCTAAAGAGAGCAAACTTCCAAACAAGATCAACTGCAAAAAGACTTACTTGGAAAGAGGTATGGAAGGTTCTTGTTTCTTTTTCAAAGTTGCTTCTCCTCCTTGTTCGTCCTCCTCTCCTTTAAGCTTAGAGGTAAGTGTGGGTGCCTTCCTCTTAAGTGTAAGCTTGGAAGTAAGTATGGGAGCCTTCCTCTTAAGCATCGAAACTATGGATCTGCTAATAAGGAAGGAAGTAAGCCACGCGAAGTATAAGTAATGTGAAGAAAAGCAAAGCGAGCGGCGTGCTAAAAAGCAGGTTTAAAAGCCGCGTCTATAATCGTGTCTAATAGCACGTCTATAGGCGCATCTAAATACACAGAGTAGACGCGCCTTTAGACGCGCCACAGAGTTTAAATTAAACATTTGAAGAAGAGCAAATTTGGTGGGTTGTTTGTTTGTAGGATGTCTTCATCTTCAACAAGTAGCTCCAGTGAGGATGAATCCCTCTGTATCCACCATCGCAAAATGTGGTTGGAGCAAAAAATCAAATGTCTGTGTGATCGATGTCGAGGAAACATGTATCGTGCATGTAGAATTACACTCAATCATATCTCAAAGTATGGAGAATGGGATGTGACCGTAAACAGGGTAAGGGTTTGTAAGTTAAGGTTGATTGAGATACCTATGGGTGTTCATATGTTTGAGTTATGATCCCGTTTTAATTTAATACAGGATGCAGTGCCACACCCACATATGTTACCCTATGCTCGCCGTGAGGAGGCGAAGCGTCGGCGATATGAGGTGGGATCTTCAGGAGGGACCGTTACGGATGCATGGAGTGATGGTGATAGTAGCCCTCCGCCATTACCTCATGAAGCTGTGGAGGAGGAGGTGTTTGATGATATGGTGTGGGATTTATATGTCCATCAAGGGAGGGATAATAGCATGGAATAGGATGATCTTTTTATTGCAGCATCGACTCCACTGTTTGAGGGGTGCACATTCTTTGTTCTACGTGCCTCCCTTGAGTTACTAAACTTGCAAACCATTTATGGATGGAGCAATGCAAGTTCGAATGCATTACTGAAGTAAGCTTTAAAGTCGATTTTGCAAACATGGTGAATTATGCTAGTGGGTCGATTACTCGAATGCTTTTCCTCATTTATGGTCTTCACGTGCAGGCTATTGTGTAAAATGCTTCCAAGGGAGAATAAACTACCGACCTAAAGAGATATGGCAAGGCAACATGTGACCTCTCTTGGAGGATTAGATTACAAGTGCATCCATGCATGTGTCAACAATTGCATTTTGTTTCGTGGACTACATAAGGATGCAAGAGAGTGTCCTACTTGTGGAGAGGCAAGATATAGAGTAGATCTCAAAACCTTGGATGTGCCTCATAAGGTATTGCGACATTTTCCCATAATCCCTCGCATCCAACATATGTTCAAGTGCAAATCTATTGCAGAGCTCATGTCATGGCATTCCTCCCATCGATCAACCGATGGCAAGTGGAGAACTCCCGTGGACTCTCCTGCGTGGAAGCATATTGCAGACACATGGCCAAGCTTCAAGAAAGAACCTAGGAGCTTGAGACTTGGATTAGGTATGGACGATGTGAACCCATTTGGTCTCAAAAGCACGTCTTACAGTGTATGGCCAGTGGTATTGGTGAATTACAATCTTCCAGCCTCTATGGCTATTAAGAAAGGACATGTTATGCTGTCCCTTCTAATTCCAGGGAAACATAACGTCAAAAACCCCGATGTTTATTTGGAGCCTTTGATTGACGAGCTAGAGATACTTTGGAGAGGTATCGAGGTGCATGATGTGAGCAGGCCTCCCTCGTCACGAGACTTCAATTGCAAAGCAGTCTTGATGTGGACGATGCATGACTTCCCAGGCTATGGCGAGTCTTCAGGTAAGCATTCCATTTTTAATTATGAATAGGCAAAGGATGTGGCACCCTAAACCCACCTTCCACTCTTAATTGCATCTATTGTTCAGGTCTCACTACATCGAGTTACCATGCATGTCTTGTTTGTAGTCCTTCGCTAGTTGCCTCACGGGCAGATGCATTGAATAAGGTCATCTATGAGAATCACCATCGATTTCTCCCACCTGATCATCCTAGATATGTTGCCCCTTGGAAGGGAGTCCTCCCACAATCACTCACCGTGGGAGATTGGATGAGAATTTGGGACGGTTCCATGACTCCTCCACCACTTGGCATGAGCCGGTAAGGGTTTGTAACTATTGGCTGGAAGTAAAGATTGGCTATATTGGCTGAAAGTAAAGATTGCACACTAACACTTTATTTTGTTTAGATACTCGATCTTTTATCGTTTACCATATTGGTCCCACCTCAAGATCAATCACCTACTTGATCCCATGCATATCTTCAAGAATGTGGCATCTACCATTTGGGAGCATTTGAATGGGACACGAGATTCAGCAGGCATAAGGGAGGATCTACGTACCACAGGGAGGATGCATGAAGCTTGGCCTCAAGAGAGACCAAATGGGCGTGTTTTTTTACCTCATGCACCGTGGATGTTATCAAATCTAGAGATGGCGACAGTGAAGCACGCTATTACTACAATTCGTACTCCCACTGGATGCATGAGGTGTTTGAAGGGAGCCTTTACAAAGAGCAAGAAAAGAGGTGTAGAGCAATTATATGGCTTGAAATCTCATGATTGGCACAAGATGCTCCAAGTAAGTATTTTATGTGCATAATATCTTTTTCCTTTCAAAATTGTGAGTGAATAGCTATAAGCAACTAATCAACCACCTCCTCGTGGGTTCAGTTCATACTACCTACTAGCATTTCACGTAGTGCATCGAAGGACGTGAAAGATTGTATTTACAAGATGGGCAAGCTTGTGAGGTATGTGAGCTCAAAGGAAATAGATCCCACCACGCTTGAGAATGCTCGAGTTATGTCAGTGGAGGCGGTTTGTTTAGTGGAGGAGGCATTTCCACGTTCTATTCTCACAAGCCAACTAGATCTCATAATGCATTTGGTGGATGAGATTGCTATATGCGGTACTATACATGCACGATGGTTGTTCTTCATGGAGCACTTCATGAAGACCTTAAAGGGCTTTGTGAGACAAAATGCAAGACCCGAAGGTAGCATGGCCGAGGGTTGGTTGGTACAAGAGTCACTTGTATATATTTCTGAGTTTCTTGTTGATGTGGATAGCTCTCTCCCATGACTATGGAGAGATGATGAAGACCTAAGGATGACCTCTATTGTGCCTCAAGGAAAAGGATGCAACAAAGTAATAGACACGGAGTTGCATAATAGTATCAACCTCTTTTGCGTGCTTAATAGTGATGTGATGAAAAGATGGGTGACAAGATACGAGGATGCAAAGGCAAGAAGACAAGAAGAAAGGGCCCTCTTTCGTACAACCACGGATCTCGTGTGCCATACCCTCAGTATCTAAGAGCACTTCCAAAGGATATTTATGTGGATTGGCTACTTGATGAAATGGAGAAAGCAGAGAAAAACGAGGGGATGCATATCACAATGGAAGAATGGGAGTATGCTAGGGGATGCATGAGCAAGGTCGGTATATAGAATATTATGCATAAGTTAGGAGCTTTCAATAATTTAGATTGCTTATTTAATTGATTTTTTCTTGGTGTAGTGCACTATGTTCAATGCTATATGGTGTGAGGGCAAGCATTTTCGAACACAACGGATTGATGATAAGAGAAACACAAAAGATTGCGGCGTCATTGCTAGCTTTGAGGGAGCCAATGGAGCCATGGATGATTATTGTGGCATAATCCAAGATATTATTATGCTTGACTTTCGATGCTTCTTTGTGTATGTTTTGGATGTAAAGTGGTTTAAGGACGTGGTGGAAAGAGGCCCTAATGCAACAATCAAACGCCATGCAAGTGGCTTTGTAACTATTGACTCCACAAAGTTTTGGCAAAGTAGGAAGGACACACTAGTACTACCGCAACAATGTGAACAGGTACTGTGCACACATATAAAAATACTCGCTTTTAAATATTTGATGCAAGAAAAGTAACATGATTGTATTTGTGTTTGAATTAGGTTGTCTATCAACCAATGGTGGATAATAATAGATGGTGGCATGTCATACCTATTATGCCATGCTCCAAAGTGATGTATAGTACATTTACTAATATGGAGCATATGGAGGATGATCATGGCCATGGATGTGATGATGACCGTGATACGAGAGAGGAGGATGATCATGAGATAGGAGATACAGATATTGAGGCCATTACCTGTGAGGACGAGCCTACCATTCGAGATGCTGATTTCGATGAGCACATGAGTGGCACAAGTAGTAGTGGGTTGAATGTATTTGTAGATCTAAACACTTGTTTGGATTTTGAAGTAGATAGTTTGGCAAGGGTTGATCTCATTGAGGATGAGATTGAACCGTAGCCCCATAATTGATATTGGCAAAACTATTTTACATATTATCTCATTGTCCTCATCTCACTTAATTCTTGTATATGTGGGCTTGCAAAAAATTATGTGCTTTCGTAATCATGGGCCTTGTTTGAAAAGCAATGATGTACACCAAATTCTCACTTTCTGTATTCTCTAGTTTGCGTCTATCTATGCGTCTAAATGTGCGTGTAATTCTCACTATAAATGCGGTAATACACGTGCAAATAGACGTGCTAATAAACGCAATGTTAGACGGGCCGGTATTTTCTTAGGTTAGACGTACACATAGACGCGGTAATTTACATGCAAATAGACAAGCTTTTAGACGCGCATTTAGATGCATCCATAATTCCTCTACTAAAGCAATGTCTATAGATGCGCCCGCTATTTTGCGTGTCTACCAAGCGCGTCTATAGTTGCTTTATGTTGTTGTGACTCGCCATAGCTTGGGAAGTCATGCATCGTCCACATCAAGACTGCTTTGCAGTTGAAGTCTCGTGACGAGGGAGGCCTACTCACATCATGCACCTCGATACCTCTCCAAAGTATCTCTAGCTCGTCAATCAAAGGCTCCAAATAAACATCAGGATTTTTGACTTTATGTTTCCCTAGAATTAGAAGGGACAGCATAACATGTCCTTTCTTAATAGCCATAGAGGGTGGAAGATTATAATTCACCAATATCACTGGCCATACACTGTAAGAGGTGCTTTTGAGACCAAATGGGTTCACACCGTCCATACCCAATCCAAGTCTCAAGCTCCTAGGTTCTTCCTTGAAGCTTGGCCATGTGTCTTCAATATGCTTCCACGTAGGAGAGTCCACGGGAGTTCTCCACTTGCCATCGGTTGATCGATGGAAGGAATGCCATGACATGAGCTCTGCAATAGATTTGCACTTGAACATATGTTGGATGCGAGGGATTATGGGAAAATGTCGCAGAACCTTGCGAGGCACATCCAAAGTTTTGAGATCTGCTCTATATCTTGCCTCTCCACAAGTAGAACACTCTCTTGCATCCTTATGTAGTCCACGAAACAAAACGCAATCATTGACACATGCATGGATGCACTTGTAATCTAATCCTCCAAGAGAGGTCACATGTTGCCTTGCCATATCTCTTGAGGTCGGTAATTTATTCTCCCTTGGAAGCATTTTACACAATAGCCTACACGTGAAGACCATAAATGAGGAAAAGCATTCGAGTAATTGACCCACTAGCATAATTCACCATGTTTGCAAAATAGACTTTAAAGCTTACTAAGTAATGCATTCAAACTTGCATTGCTCCATCCATATATGGTTTGCAAGTTTAGTAACTCAAGGGAGGCACCTAGAACAGAGAATGTGCACCCCTCAAATAGTGGAGTCGATGCTGCAGTAAAAAGATCATCCTGCTCCATGCTATCATCCCTCCCTTGATGGACATATAAATCTCGCACCATATCATCAAACACCTCCTCCTCCACGGCTTCATGAGGTAATGGCAGAGGGCTACGATCACCATCACTCCATGCATCCGTAACGGTCCCTCCTAAAGATCCCACCTCATATCGCCGACGCTTCGCCTCCTCACGGCGAGCATAGGGCAACATATGCGGGTGTGGCATTGCATCCTGTATCAAATTAAAATGGGATCATAACTCAAACATATGAACACCCATAGGTATCTCAATCAACCTTAACTTACAAACCCTTTCCATGTTTACGGTCGCATCCCATTCTCCATACTTTGAGATGTGATTGAGTGTAATCCTGCATGCATGATACATGTTCCCTCGACATCGATCACACATACATTTGATTTTTTGCTCCAACCACATTTTGCGATGGTGGATACAGAGGGATTTATCCTCACTAGAGCTATTTGTTGAAGATGAAGACATCCTACAAACAAACAACCCAAAAAATTTTGCTTTTCTTCAAATATTTAATTTTAAACTTTGTGGCGCGTCGAAAACCACATCTGTCTATTCTGTGGTGCACGTCTATCAGCGCATCTAAAACCGCATCTGTCTATGCTGTAGTGCGCATCTAAAACCACATCTGATCTATATAATTAGATGCGTATATAGACGTCGCGCTATTAGACGCATCTATAGACGTGACTTTTAAACCTGCTTTTAGCGCGCTCGCTTCGCTTTTCTTCACATTACTTATACTTCACGCAGCTTGCTTGCTTCATTATTAGCAGATCCACAGTTTCGATGCTTAAGAGGAAGGCACCCACACTTACTTCCAAGCTTAAAGGAGAGGAGGGCGAATAAGGAAGAGAAGCAACTTTGAAAAAGGAGAAGAACCTTCCATACCTCTATCCAAGGTAAGTCTTTTTGCAGTTGATCTTTTTTGGAAGTTTGCTCTCTTTGGATTTATACTTTCTCGTATCCAAAAAACACATGATTTGAGTATCAGTGTTAAGTTTGTGTGTCGGGCGCATGTCCTTTTCTACTAGAAAAGTCCATCTGTCACAGTGCGTCTATAGGCGCATCTCAGAGAGCGTCTAAAACCGCATCTACAAGCACGTCTAGACACACTAGACGCGCGTCTAGCCTGTTTGTAGACACAAACAACTGCGTCTATAGACGCGCTATTTTACGCAAAAATAGACGCGCTAATCAGACGCGTCTATAGACGCACTTCGACAGTAATCCTCTCTTCCCTTCCCCTTTCTTCTCAGCTCATCAGTAATCATCTATTTTTCTTTTTTCCAGTTCATCATGTGGCCAGGAAGCGCTTCGGGCTCACCTGATCCCCGAGATTCTATTTTTAGGGACTTATATAACCTTTTAGGGCACCCTCCTAGTCCTGCGAAGTTATACGAGTATATGACAGGTACTCTAAACACCCCCCAAGAGTCGGCACTACAGACTCCAAACCACCCCACACCAGCTGAGATCACCCCAACGGAGTCAGCACAGCCCAGCCAGCTACACAGCGCAGGCCCATCTCCCATGTCGTCTTATGCCCCTTCTGCCATGCCGTCTTATGCCCTTTCCCCCATGCCGTCAGGAGGTCCTTCTGTCTCGCAGAGCCATTGGTGTACTCCTATGCAGTCGAGACTCGGTTCTCTAGCTACGAGTGGTCAGCATAGTCTCGTGCGGTCTCCAGCTAAGAGTGGCCAGCGTACTAGCTCAACACGACACGGTAGCAGGCGTAGTAGCAGGAAGAGCGGTGGGGGATGCATGACATAGTGCTTTGGGAGGGGTGGTGGTGGGGACGATGATGATTCAGATGATTTAGACATGCCTCCGGGTGATGGTACGATATTCCATGACATCACTCAGACAGGAGGCATCTTGATAGATGCGCGGGGGAAGGACATCATGGCCTTCATACGCTCTATAATTGCTAACAATTACAGAGATTGCTTTATCCACTTCAAAGACCAGCCAAAGAGGTTAGCTAGACACGACACGGTAACAGGTGTAGTAGCAGGGAGACCGGTGGGGGATGCATGACACAGTGCTTTGGGAGGGGTGGTGGTGGGGACGATGATGATTCAGATGATTTAGACATGCCTCCGGGTGATGGTACGATATTCCATGACATCACTCAGACAGGAGGCATCTTGATAGATGCACGGGGGAAGGACATCATGGCCTTCATATGCTCTATAATTGCTAACAATTACAGAGATTGCTTTATCCACTTCAAAGACCAGCCAAAGAGGTTGGCTGATGAGACCCTCGCTGTTGTTCACTCTAGATATCCGAACCCCCTAATCGCCAGTTCACAGATAAATGGGCAAAGTCAAAGATTGTTACGATACTTGGCAATAAAAGATCTTCGCTTAAGAGGCAGGCACTAGCGGAGCTTGCCAGGATCGAGGGAGGTCAACCACCAAGGGGCCCGCCCCACACCGCTTGCAAGCTTGAGTGGAAGAAAGCAATGAAGCCAGTGAGGGAGGACACCAGTCTGTAGCACATGGAGGCACGAAGGATCCAGATGGAGCAATATGGAAGCGTGCATTTTGGAACAGGGGGTGTTGAATCATGGGAGGCCCGATTTGTAAGTATCAATCTCAAATTATATTGCTTATGTAGTTTATTAGGAGGTTGTTTCTTTGTACTAATCCCTCCACAAATTGTGTCGTCTTGCATCTTGAGATCGTGGGCAGATACCCTACTCCTGTTGAGACAGCCTACCACCGCCACCATCGCAGAGGAGATACATGGAGGCACTTCTATGATGATGGGTTGATTACTGAGGAGCAGTATATCCGGGCTACTGGAGCGGCCCCGAGGTATTTGAAAGTAATTAAATAATGTCAATATTATAAGTAAAGATTTGATTTTTCATACATTGATATATGTTGTCCCTTGTTTACAGGCCCGTGCACAAGACGACGAGGAAGAAGACAAGGAAGGAGGCGCAGAAGGGAGCACAGAAGGGAGCGTGGAAGGCAGTGAGGATTAGTCGTAAAAGTAGTGCTAGCTACTCTTTTTTGTACTTAAAGCCACTGGCTTGGCTTCGTGCCTCTTGTATATACACTCCTCTTATTTTTTGTACTTGAAGCCACATGACGTGGCTTAGCTTCCTTATTTTTTGTACTTGAAGCCACATGACGTGGCTTAGCTTCGTGCGATATGTACATACAAGCACTTTTTGAGCTTTCAATTTTATTGCGTTTTGGAGTTATAATGTTTTATTTGGAATTGTAATTAAAATGCGGTTGGCTGTAAGAATTGAATTACACAATGTGGAAATGGGATTCTTGTAACTATATAGCATACACAACATACACAGCATTCTGTAAATTTTATAAAAAAAATCATAAAGCACGTCTATTAGTGCATCTATAAACGCGTCTATATACGCGTCTGTTTGTTTGGCAAGCGTCTATTTTCGCATCTATAAACGCGTTTATAAGACCGTTTAAAAACGTGTCTATGGACGCGTTTAACGATGCATTTATCTATTTTTAAAATTTTTAAGCAGAGCGTCTATTTAAGCATCTAAATGCGTGTCTATACGCATGTGTGTCTGCTATATAGACGCGCCGTTAGACGCGGGTCTCCAGACATGAAAATAGACGCACAAATAGACACGCCCGTAAGTTTTTTATTTAGTTCAATAAACGCGTCTGTGTGCGTGTCTATGGGTGCTTTGTCTTGTTATGGATGAAGAGGCCAAGCTTCAAATCTTCCTACGATCACTAGGTGAGCACGCACAAGTAGATATGTCGAAGTGACACAACGAGCAACATGGCTCTGATACACTCTCTTTTTTGAAAGTTTTATAAGGTCATGTGCAAGAATCCCTCATTCACTCTTATGCTGTGACTCATGAGTGATATAGTGATGCAATGCACCTCCTTGGTAGGAGAAATCAGGTAGTAGCAGAACAAAATTTATATAATAGTCGTGAAAGAATTGGTAGAATAGTACTAGATCCTCCACATACCTCACGCATCTTAAAAGTAAAAGTTGATGAGGTGCATACAAGGTTAGCTATCATGTTGGAGCTTGTTGCAAATCCTTTATTTTTATGGACAAGGCGACGGGTGGAATGTACAAGTAGTAGCAATCATCATGTGGACTATTTGTAATACAAGGCGCACAATTGTGTGCATAATCTGCCTAACATTGATATATTCAAGATATTTGATGAGATGCTTCTAACGAAGCATGAAGGATCTCATTCATCTTCTCAATGGCATCCATGCTCCTCTTTAGCCTATGCATGTAAAAAATCATGACTTGTGACATTCCTTGAATCTTATCAACTAAAATCTACAAATGGCTTCATCCCAAAGGCTATGTCACTAGTGGATGTGAAGCATGCACTTTTAGTGTTGAAGTAGCAATTGAACTCTACATTTGCTCAATGATGATGCCTTGCAGTTCTATCATCATTAGAGCAAGCTATTGCCCCTTTTCTCAACAATAGCAAAAGCTTCCCATATGCTTTAGTCTCTACCCTTTTTGGTATTGTGCATATGTGCACTTCAAGCATAGCATCATGAAGCTTAGCTTAGCCACTCCTTGAATGGTTGAACTGGTTGATTATGTGTAAGGTTCTCCTACACATAGAACATAGTTTTTCCAAGGGATGGATAAGGTTGAAAACCTTAGTCTTTAGAATGAGTGTAAAAGAATCTTTAAATTTTGAAGGCAATTCACATGTACATGACTACTATGGCCATTGATACATCATCACGGAGTGTACCATCATATTTATGCACGTACCCCAACACATGGTACCTTGGAAATGACATCGAACCATAGGAGACATTACCGGCCTTGAGGGGAGATCCTTCTTTAACATTTCTTGTGTGCAAGAATTAGTTATAGGCTTTGGAGTCATATTGTCTACCGAGTTCAAAGGAAGGGGAGTATTATGGAGAAACGTATTTATGTGTATGAATGGTTCTTCCAGGTTAAGCCTGGCCGAGTTTCAAGATGTCAGGGCCTTCATTTCCTACAGCTCTAAGTTGTCATGCATCCATCCTTTGACTTAGAGCCTCTAAGTCATGTTTCAGTCTAAGGGTGATCAGCTCAACCTTTAAACCATGCTCGAACTAAAGCCTTTGCATTGGCATGAGAAACATGTATGGTTTAACATGGCTCAATTTGGAGGCCATGATGGACCTATTTTTGGTTTTCCCTCAATCATAAAACCTTGCTTTGAAGGGGGGTTTGTTGGGATGATTCATAAACAAAGGTGCGGGAAGTAGTCCTAGTGAGTGTCCCAAATTGTGTGGGTGTGATAAGGTTATCCTTAGCCTACAAAATCAGACTCCTTGTATTTGCGAAATCATCAATATTTGCCTCTGTCCTAACTTGCAACTTGTAGTCCATCTCTCTATTGTTCATTGTTGTTATTGTTCATTGTTGTTCTTTGTTGGCTATGGAGATCTTCTATCCTCCTTAGTTAGTATTAGTATTTGATATTAAGTGAGAACTATTGCGTGTTACCTACTTTTAAGATTCGAGCCAAAATAGTACTAGATTTTAACTAAATTACATGAAATCTAAACCTATCCATTTAAAAACGTAATAGTTTAATATAAATTTTTGTTTTGGGGATAATTCTAAAAAGGATTCATTGATCTTTAAAATGAAATCTCTAAAAAGAAATATTTAATTTTAAAATATTGATAATTTATCAACCAAAGTTTTTAATAAGATGCACTTTGTGATGCATATTGATTTGTTATAGATTAATATTTATGAATTTGGGTAGATGGTAAGATTGTTTGTTTTAGAATTCTTATTTTCATAGAACTCATGACTTCTGTACAAGGTATGATGAACACTTTAATGAATATAGAAGTACATATTAAGACAATCCACAAATACTCTAATAGGGAGACTCTCTTTGAGATGAGAAGCACTATATGTGTCAAAGTTTTTCTTCATTGAATTAATCAGTGTTACCTTCATCTTTTTTCCCTCCTACAGGGAGAGTTGATTATATTAATACTTTATTGTAATCTTTCAAATTTGAAACTTTGTATCGTTTACATTTGGAAGCCTCATCAATTAGATAGTTTAACTATGAGTTTTAAACCCAACAGAATTAAATCAAGTTTAAAGAGGAGGCCTCGTATCTAAAAATGATAAAATAAAGATATTATTTAAATAATTATAATCTTTAAAACTACATAATAGAATATATTAAAGCTTGCTACATAATGGATTAATAAACATACTTCAATTCATTATTTAAAAACATTCTAATAAAATACAACTTAAAATTATAATAATAATTTTTTTTTCAAGAATCAAGATTTGTGAAAACATAAACTATGAAAGAAACAAAGAGAGCTCATATTCAATAAAAGAGTATAATGTCATTACATAAAAAATGTATTGCATAAAAAACTGAAAGATCTTAAATGTCATACAACTATTCATGAGGTCTCTCAATTGTTTGTTGGGTTGTTTGCTTTGTAGATTTTGGGACAGCCACTCCAGGAGTTGCTTCCTCAAATAGCTATACGAGCTCAAATTCTTCATTATTAAAGGCAGGCTGATGCTCTCGAGATGAAAACTATTTTGTGGCATTGTCGAAACTATATTTCGCTCTGACTTCCTGATCAACATCACATTCATTGCACAGACCTAGTTTCCAAGATGAATGCAGCTTGCAAAGAATCTATCTCAATAGCAATGCAATTCGTATGCTTTTGCAAAGCACATAATGTAGTTGTTCTTGTCCCCACAAAGAAATCACACACCTAATCATCTTCAAGTGTAAATAAGTTAAGAAGCTCATTGATTAAATGTTGTGGTTTCTGCTATGGATTGATAAATAATACATGCTTCATATTGGTCCACCCTGTTTTAATCAATAGTTATTGCAAATAAGAAATAGCAACAAGTATGCTATGATTTAATCAATAGCAATCACAAATAAGGAATTTGATGATATACTTACTATTGTTTTGAATGCAATGAAGAATGGATTCAAGGACTCAAATGCACTAGAGACATGATAATCTATTACTATCTGCTCCCAAGATTGTACATTGAGCCGAACCATCATTTGCTCTTGCATTCTCATATAAGTCTTATGGATGCAATAAAAACACACAGTAGGTTATACATAAACCTCTTATAACACATAAAGTTGGGACATCTCATCAAGGGTGAGCTCTCGTGAATTGACCCAGGCCAATGTAGAAAGGATGACCTTTTCATCCTTTATTCCCAACACTATTTCATTAATTAATTTGGACTTTTTCTGTTGTTTTTGGACGAAGCCCAAAAATCGTTCCCAAATGAAAAGTTTACTTTGTGAAAATATCCTTCCGAAATCAAAATTTTACTTTCTGAAAATATTCTTCCCAAATCAAAAGTTCACTTTGTGGCACTATCATATTCACATAAAAATCTTGTTTTTTCAATCTATACTTTTGCACTAACATGCAAGAATTTGAAATAATCCTATTTTAGAAATTCTAGCTATTCCTAAGTTATTTGTTAATTTAATTATTTTTAATGTTTTTCCTTAATGTGATAAATTTATAAATCCATGAAAGGCCATAAGACCCAAGTTTTGTATTGAACCAAAGAATTATAATAGCAATTATAGCTATTATTATATGTTTATGTTGAGGGACGTTGCTCTCAGCTGGAGTCTTTGTATAAAATGATATAGATTGAACATATGTTTATAAAATTGTTGCTCTTAAACAACCTGAATTTGTGCCATCTGCATTGACTCCCCGTTGTCTTATTGCTCAATGTGACAGTCCCTTGCCAAGTGCCATCTGCATTAACTTCCTATTGTCTTGCCAAGCCTTGCCCCTTGGGTGATATCCAGTGCATATTTTGACTCTCATTTGACATAGGAGGTGATGACTCAGTAAAGTTGCACCTAGTAGTCTAATAATATATGATTATAATTGTCAATTGGCTTCTTACCTAGTACCCAAATAAAATCCTTCAGTGGACTTCAATACAAAGCTTTAATCATGGACATTCTTCATTTGCACTGTCTCCTTCTACTTCCTCCATGGCGAGCATCCTTCAAAATTCATGTATATGCAAAATACTTTGTTGTGGTATTTTTATTTTTCCTTCTACCTCATATCCCATGCGCTTCTTTGATTTCTTTGCCCTTGAATGCCAAGACACTATGATTGTCTCCGTCGAAACTTGTGAGACCACTTCATCATTTGGTACCCACTCCTTCATTATACAATTAGTATACAATGTGTTGTTATCCATATTCTCCTTCCTACCCTTTGGCTCATACCATACCGCTATAAATATTGTAGCTCTCCCTTGATCATCTCTTTGCACAGCAACTACTTTTGCAACCCAAAACTTCACATTCTCATATTCATCATCTGATGGCCGAACCACAACAAAACAATCAACCTCTATATCTACTTGTGGCATAAACTCTCTCTTCTTCGGTCCACAATATGGACGTGGGAGTAATGATACAAAGAGGATACAAATTCATTTTCAAAGACTGGAGCTGGGCGCAAATTGTTATGAACATTTGGCCAAAATATATTGCATTCTTCCTTGACATCCTTTGAGCCTCGCATCCTCTCAAGGTCCTTTATTAAGTTTCGTGTCTTGTTAATTAAAGTGGTAGTGTGTTCTCTCCAAGTAGGCTTCAAATCAGGATATCTCCGGAGCATTCCTCTTTGTATGTAATAAATGTTTTTAATCCTTCTATTTCACAGTTAGACCTCTCATTGAATTCTTGTATAGGAGCCCATGTTGGATACCTTTCCTTGCTGGGAATTGATGTTAAGAGACTGTAAGGTTCTTCAGGTTCCCATTTTGTATCATGAGAATACTATTGCCATTGCATTACGGGTTTTTCATCTTTAAAAAAAAAAGAGAGTAGTGTGGATTGGTATAACCTATCAATGCATCACCACCCATTTGTATGAAAGGTAGAATGAAGCTCTTCCAATCATGCATTCTTTCGAGCCTCTCACATATTGTACTTTCCTTACGACCACCAACTTGCCTCCCACATCTTCTTACCAAGTCATCTATTGTCTCCACATCCTTGCATTTAAGCTCTCTTGAGACTGTGCTAAAAACCTGATCGATATCCTCATGTGTATGCCCAACATACAAAAATCCACATTCGACCTCATTGAAGAATCAATGAGCATCTAGCATTGAGCAAAATGCAAACATGAGTACATTCTTATTTTCTCGCCAGCAATTATTAGCTTGTATTCTCAAAGTCGGTGGTAGGCCACTTTTTTCTGCATGTACATTGCGAATTGCCTTCATAATAGATGTTACAACTTGATTGCTATCATGTAGATGCAAGAAATCAATCCACATATCTGCAAAAAGCTTAATTCCATGCACTAACACTCCACATAGATGTGTCTTTAGAAAGTGCTTTCCTTGTAATTTAGGTGGAGTGGCAACAAAACGACGCAATGTTGTTGTATTCTGATCCATGCCATCTACAATAAGGCACATGTAGTCATTGGGATGTGAAATAGCTTGCTCCTTCCAAAATGTAGTATTTTTGTCTGGAATGTCGAATAAGGTCATGATGAGATTTTTGATTTTTTTTGTATAATTCCCTTTGATTTGGACATGTTTCACTCTCAATCGCTCGCTTTAAATCATCACAGACATTGCACTTTGACATTTTTTGCCTCCTTGGGATTTCAACATATCCAAAGTTCTTCTCCCAAAGAGTATACAAAGTATGAGAAGAAGCCATAGCATCCCCTCTTTGCCTTTGCTTTTTTGCAATAGAGTCAAATACTTCAAGCTTTGTCAAGCCCATTGGAAGGTGCATTTCAGTGATCGCGTCACTGTTTGGGAGTTTGGTAGATATATGGGGTTGAGGTAAAGCATTTTCATGTATGAAGTCTTGCAAATTTGTTGCTGCCCTGACAGTTGAGATTCTGATTTGGACCTTCCTCTATTACCGTGAATGCTAAATTTGTTGTCGCCCTTTGCCTTGGTGACTAAATCCCAATATGTACCATGGGATAATCTAGTAATATTGCGATATGCCTTATTGCAAATCTTTTTTCCATTTACGAGAGGTTTTACCTTTTTTTTCTTGAACTTAGCCTTTTATTGCCATTCTGAAGAAAGTAAGAGAGACTTGTGAGAAGGTATTTATTTCTTTCGCTTCCTCTTCTTTGCCACACGTGTCCTCTACATTCCTTGATGTCTGCAAGATCAATGAAGTGCATACATCTTCGCTTGCAACATAGATATCCCAATGCATTTAACATGTTCTCCTCCTTTAGTACTCTCTTTCTCTTTGGTTGCTTTTGTGGATCTGCCTGGATTCGCTTTCTCTTCATGCATTTGTATGACCATTTTCGTTCCTCGTGCACGTTGTTATCTGTATTTATGCACTTCTTCTCCTCACATTTGTTTGTAACCAAGCATCCATGATTGGTCATTGCATCCTTGGCCATATCATAATCAAAGTTAAATACCGAATAATCCTCTGTTGATCTCATCCTCATTTTTAACATACTCTTAGGACCATTCAATGAATTCAATATTCTACGAGAGTATTGAGAACCTTGAAACTCTTCCACTCCTGAGAGAACATCGCTCATTGGGACATCTTGCATGGCTTTCACAAATCCACAAGCTTGATTGACACCGGGTTTGTTAATATGCATAAACTCATCCACACTTGACAAGACATCGCTATTGAAACCTTTGCCCTTCTCACTGTGCAAGAATTCATCCACCCTAGATAAGGCTTCGCTTCTAAAATCATTTTGTTTCTCGGAACCAATGAACTCATCCACTCCAGATAAGATGTCACTTCTATAATTGAGTACATTGAAATCATCCACATTTGAAGTGATAGAGCTTGGCACATGGGCACACTTTTTAGGTCCTTTGATATTTTAGTATACCTTGTCTTTATCATTGAAAACCACGTGCCTCTTTCTCATGTTTAAAAATTGCATGCTCCATCGCATATTCTTGCCTACCTCATAGTAGGGATCACATAAGGATGTTATGTTATCTTCTGCTGAGTTCAAATCAAGGAGCCATGTGCATAAAATATCCTCCTCGAATGATTTTCCCTTCATTGGTCCATACAAAAGATATCTAAGACAGAATTTGAGTTCAGTAAATGAAGTCGCATAGTAACTAGTCATTGTCTTAGAGGAAAAGTGAGAGAAGGAGAGTGAGGGAGCAATAGCGAGGGATGCAAGTGAGGTGCCCCTCCTTCAAGAGTGATAGAAAGTAAAGGAAGACGTAAAGTGAAAGAAGAATACAAGTTAATGAGAAGGACTAGGATGTAAGAAATAAGAGAGTGTTTGTGGAAGGACTAGGATGGAAGAATACAAGTGCACTAAGGCACGATGTGTTTGCTATGATAAGAATAAGGGTTGGAATAAAGTGAGTGAAGCATTGGGAATGCTCTACTTTAAGTGAGTGGAGACTTTCCAACTGACACTTTAACCAATAGTGTGTAATGAAAGGTTTGGAATAAAATCTTGCAGAGCATTGGGAATGATGTACTTTAAGTGAGTGGAGCATTGGGAATTGATACTTTGGAGTGAAATATATTACAAATAATTATTATGTTCTTCTCATCATGCATTTATTTCCAAATAATCACATCATCACACATTCATATCATAAAATTGTGTGCATGAAATATATATATAAATATCATGACTAAATGCCACTTAGGTAATAAGCCACAAATTGGTGTATAATCAACAAAAACAACATCATGATTCATACATTGCAACAAATAAATGTCAACCATAATATTCATGGAATAAACAACATCCTGAGAATATGCTCCTCATGCATATATACAAAAACAACATCATACATGCATCACAACTCTTTTGATGCTTCTAGTGGAGACTGTGGCAACTCTTTTGATGCTTCCAATAGTGGCTGTGGTGCTCTAGATGTACACTCAGTCTCTACTTCTTATGTAGTATGTACATAGTGCTTTCGGAGTAGACTCGGTATCCTATTCCTTAAATGCAAGCGAAGGCTGTGGCAACTCTTCTGATGCTTCCAGTGGAGGCTGTGGTGCTGTAGGTGTACACTGAGTCTCTACTTCTTCTGTAGTGTGTAGTGCTTTCATAGTAGACTCAGTGTCCTCTTCCTTAAATGCAAGCTCTGATATTGAGCTTCAATTGCATGTTGTATTCTAATGGCAGCAATTAGGTCTCAAATGATTTCAACCCTAAACAATTGTATATCATCCTTTGAATATTTGAGCTCCAAAGAGTCTTCCGATGAGACCTGTGGCTTAAGTGAGAAAATTTCTTTGAAAATCAACATATAGTTATAGGCAACTCTCCACCCACAGCTATGCCCATCTTCCTACTCTACTACTGAATGCCTTTGGAAGTCTAGCGAGTCTTTGTACTGTCTTGTTTCTCTGATAGCAGATACCAACTTCTCAACCGACTTGCTCATCATGACATATTAAAAAACTTAGTGTGTCTATTACATAAGGTACATAATATAGAAGTAGCAATAGATTAATAGAATACTTACGTTTGCATTGAGCCATGAAAGCCTGCAATCGAGTTGACAAACCAACAATAGTTGTCTTCAAGGTCCCAAACCACCAGACTCCAATGTTCCCTACACGAATAATTAAGAACCATTATTATTTAACACAATGTTGCCAATATAAGATGAAAATAAAGGTTGCCATGATACATCTCATGATATGCCATAAACAGGACTCACATGCCATCTAAATCTAAAGGTTGTAACCATTTACAAACATCAGCTATCGTCTTTCTGCTATCGCTAAGTATAAGAGAAAGGAGGGAATCCAACATATACACACGGTTTTGTACAGGATCTACAAAATCATGAGATAACTATATTGCACCAACAAATAAATGAATATTAGCTTATTAGATTTAATCAAAATATTGAATTATCAAGCAGAGAAAAAGCTTGTATCAAACTTGAGAATGGCCATCATAACATTGTTATTGACCTCATTTGAAGCTCTAGAGAGGATTGAAATCTCCTCTCCACCAAATTCAAGATATTGAGGTCTATGTTGAATCATAACCCTAACATTAAAAGAGCTTCCCAATTCTTCCAATGAAGCCACGTTTGTAGAGTTGAGGTCTTCTATCCCCTTTGACTCTTTGATGAAATTCATTTCGCATGCCTTTGAGCCATTACCTATTTGACTTGTGGGAGGGTCCATAATGTTGCCCTTAATGATTGCTCGAATGGTACATGTTATAAATGCATAGAGATGCAAGTCCGTATATGTTGACAGTGTGGTGTCATTCTATATCTCAAAAATTTGACCAAGTACCAAAAAGCAATTGTAGCCCACCCTCCATCCACAATTGTAGATGTGGCTATCCTCTTGATGTGATACCTGACATGTTATATACTCTATTTGTTGTGCCAAGTCACGTTGCCGCATTACTGTGTCAATAGCACCTACCAACTTTTGAGCTGATCTGCACATCAAAACATATAACAAGAGTGAATATGTGCAATGCATATCAATCTACATGTCAAGAAGTGACAACAAGTGTAGTCTATACTTACTCTAACACAGTGCCATGGACGGATGTCATTGAGTTGGCAAAGAAGCAATTCTTAGCAAAGATGTCCATGACCACCAAACTCCAATGTGAGCTACATTATCAATAAAGAATAATTACCATGTTTGAGACAATTCTAGCAACGCAATAGAAAAAACAATTGTTGCTTACTTCTCATAATATGCTGTAAAGATAACTCGTGCCTCATTCATAGGAACATGCTTCAACCACTTTGCAAACATCCTCTATGGTTTCTTTTTTGTTGCTAAGCACTTCAGAAATAAGAGGATCGAGCATATATGAAACTCTTTGTATATTTTGAGAAAAATCTGCTATAACATTACTATATTAAAAAAAAAAGTATTAGCTTCTTGGGTTTAGTCAAAATATGCAAGTATGAAGCCAAGGAAAAGGCTGCATCAAACCTGAGGATGGTTGTAATGACTTTGACATCAACCTCTTTCTTAGGATTCAAGAGGATTAAAATCTCCTCTTCACCAAATTCAAAAGTATGAGGTTGTTGTCGAATTAACAACATAGCGGTGAATGAACTTCCAATCTGCTGCAATAGAGTCATATTTTCATGACTCATCTTATTGACAAAGTAGTCCACATCGTATTCTTCTTCACTTACTATACCTTCCACATCCTCCTTCTACTATAAAAATATAAAAAAGTTATGAGATTTACACGTCCCAAATAAAGGCTTAAACAAGCATAGAAATATAAAGATAAGATTTCATATATGCTGCAATGTAGTCATATTTTTAGGTTGTTCCCTAACATTTATAATAGTTTTTTCATTAGATTGCATAGAAGTATATAGATAAGGTTTCATACATGCTTTCATTAGAGTGAGTCTCTCCTCCTCTTGGAGGAAAGATTTAAAAAGTTATGAGATTTACACATCCCAAATAAAGGTTTAAATAATCATAGAAGTATAAAGATAGCATGCTTTCATTAGACTCAGTCTCTTCTCCTCTTGCAGGAAAATATAAAAAAGTTATGAGATTTACACATCCCAATTAAAGGCTTGAACAAGCATACAAGTATAAAGATAAGGTTTTATACATGCTGCAATGTAGTCATATTTTCAGGTTGTTTCCCAATGGTAGCAATTAGACGCTGAATACTCTCAGCCTGAAACACTAGTAGATCGGCTTCTGTATATGATTCCAGTAACTCCAAATCAAAAATATCTCTAAGAAACAACATGCAGTTGTAGGCAACTCTCCACCCACAGCTGTGCCCATCTTTTTGCTCCATTGGTAGACGTCGTTTGAATTCTACTTGGTCTTGTTGCTCCCTGGTTGTTCTGACAGTAGATACTTGTTATACTATTCAAAGCAAAGATCCATTTTTATAAGCAATTTGGCATTATAGGCTTACAAATCTTACAACCGATATGCAGCACTGTCTATCATGACATATGAAATATATTAATATGTCATGATCATAAGATACAAAATAAGAAAGTAACAAAAATATTAAGAGAATAATTACCTTGGGGAGCTGGCATGATAGCCTTCCATTGAATTCACAAACCACAAATGGTTGACTTCAAGGTCCCAAGCGATTAGACTCCAATGTGAGCTACACAACCAAATTAAAAATGATTATTGTTTAACACAAACTTGCCAAAGAAATAGTAAAAATAAGGTTGGAGTTGATACTTACTCCTCATGATAAGGCATAAAGATGACTCGCACCCCATCTAAATTCAAAGGGCTTAACTAGGTACAAACATGTTCTATAGTCTTTTGAGGAGAGCTAAGAATAGAAGAAAGGAGAGAATCGAGCATGTAGACATGACTCTACACTGCACTAGGAAGCTGAGATATAACTACACTGCACTAAGAAATAAACAAACATTAGCTCATAGAATTGATTCTGCATTCTGCACTAGGAAACTGAGATATAACTAGACTGTAAACAAATAAACAAATGTTAGCTCATTGAAGTAGCAACAAATAAACAAACGTTACCTGAGAATGGGTAGGATAACATTGTCTTTAACCTCTTTCAAAGGATTGGAGAGGATTGAAACCTCCTCTCTAACAAAGCTCAAATACTGAGGTTCTGGTTTCAAAACGACCCTAACTTTAAATGAGCTTTCTATTTTATCCAATGCAGCTAAATTTGTAGAATGGGTCTCTGTCATAGAATTGATTCTGCATTCTGCACTAGGAAACTGAGATATAACTAGACTGTAAACAAATAAACAAATGTTAGCTCATTGAAGTAGCAACAAATAAACAAATGTTACCTGAGAATGGCCAGGATAACATTGTCATTAACCTCTTTCAAAGAATTGGAGAGGATTGAAGCCTCCTCTCTACCAAAGCTCAAATACTGAGGTTCTCATTTCAAAACGACCCTAACTTTAAATGAGCTTTCTATTTTATCCAATGCAGCTAAATATGTAGAATGGGTCTCTGTCATATCTTGTATTCTATGTTTGTGGTCATTCTGCTTTTCCATGGTGTCTTTAAAGCTCTTCTGCTCATGGGATTCTTCAACCAAATTTAGAGGTGGTTGCATTGCTGAAGTAAAAGATGGTGCCTGTAAACAAATATGAGAGATTAGATTCATTATCTTTAAATTTAAATCTTATTTTAAAAATGGTATTTAGCTGAGAAATAGAGAGCATACCGCTAAGTATTGTCGTAGTGGCCTTTTTACATAACCCTGTGAGCCATAATTATCAAAGAAGGCATCATGATCTTTCTCTTCATCCACCAACCTCTCTCTGAATGGGTCATGTAAGTCCATCTCTTCATCATCATCAACTGGGACATTATGATCTTCAAGGTCATCATCCATGTCATCAGTCTCCTTGTGCTCTACCTCTTTTTCATAGCCTATGGTTAGATCTGCTTGAAGCTAAAAATAGGCCATGAAATGCTTGTTTTCAATAATATTTGTGTTCCCTTTTCTGAGGAGATCCTCAAATAAATATCCCATCCTGCACAAGGTGACCTCCCAACCTATTGGTAGCAAATTCTCCACCATGGTAAGCAAGAGACTCCCACTTTTTGCCGGACTTCCAAAGTTGTTTTTTTGATAATGTATGGAATTGGGAATATCTTGCTCTTCTAACATCAATCTCAAATTATTTGAATTCCCTCTTATGTTCTTTTGTAAGGAGTGATCAGGGTTGGGACTCTGCATACACAAGAAGAATGATTCAGGAGATTGAATCGCTATGCCACATTCTCTCTTGCCTCTCTTTGCTGCATAAACACCACTATAGATCTTCAAACTTGATGAATATGCTCGCTCTAGAGTAACCTGCATGGCTTCTTTGTCTTGTTTATCAAAAAAAATGACAATGTTGCAAATTGCCACTTTGCTAATGGTGGTATATACTATTCTATCAATGAAGTTATGGATATCATCGCTAGAAACTTCATTGATGAATAGTTGTGGCTTGTCTCATGCTGACTCATTTTTGATGAAGTCATCTTCTGAAACTCCCCTGAAGTTCACAAGCTTTCCAGAATTTGACGTAACCTCTACATTGAATTGAAAGCTTTGGTGCATATCTGTCGGCATCCTTATCTCGCTGATCAATCTTTCCACATATGCAACCACCTGTTGTGGGATTTCTTTTCTCATATAAGAGGTTACTATTTCTGACCCATCTTCATCCTTTTTAATCCACTTGTTTGTCCATAGCTTTACCTTGGGTGTTGACAAAAAAGCTATATCCCACATTATAGTCAATGTTACAATGATTAAGTGGGATTTGTTTCTCTGACAGCAAATACTTAATGGCACTATGCACTGCATCACGCCTCACTTGTACATTGATGCATTCTTCCAAGCAGTGGTCTTTGTCTTTCTTTCCAAAAAACCATTCTTTCTTTAAAAGTTTCTGTGATGCCATGGATGCATACTTGTCAGGTAAATAGTTTATAGGCCTCCACATCCTTGCTGTCAACTCCTTCTTATCCATTACCTTTGACTTTTTGGAGACAAACAAAGGAGCTTCGTAAGTCAACTCTCCATGGTCACATGCAATGCACACTTCAAGCATCTCATTGAACACTTCAACAAGACAAAAAATGATGGAAGTGTAGTCGGCATATCTGTCTGTCACCATCTTGAGGCTTGTCATATTTTCTTCTCGCTCTTGAGTTCTCCTAGGCACAATTGCACTCAAAGAAGTATAGAAGTTTGTGAGTGTGTCGGCATCTGCTTTTGTGACCTTTCTCTTCAAATCAGGATTTGGAGAACCAAATGTTGTCCATACACACCTTGCCTTCTGTAAGACCTCTGATGTTGAGGATATCTTAAGATTTCCATGGACATAATGATTAAGTCTTTCGAACTCAATCAAATACTTGATCTCATGGTTGAATATACAGATGGTTGCACGATAACAATGGAATGAAGATATATTTACAAATTGTTTTGAAGTGTCTTTTGACCTCCTTTGCTTCTTTGGCGATCTAATGACAAGCATAAGCCCAATGTTGACCATCAATGGGTTGGAATCTGCATTTAAGGAGGAATTCCTTCTTTGCTTCCTTCAACATATTCTCACCTTGTGCCTCTTGGCCTTGTTCATGTGGAATATTTTTAAGAGTGTCTTTAAAGAATTGAGTGAAGGTTTCCTCGAAATGTGTAGGCCTTGTAAATGTAATTTGATCCAAAAATCTATTTTTGATTAGACAAAACATTATTGGACACAGGACCACGTTGCTTGCCATAGGTTTCTTTCCATCTCTCAAAGCCTCGTATATTTGCAGTGCATAGGATATATCAAGGTTTTGGCTATTAGTAAAGATAGCTGCAGCTTCCACATCTTTGGCATTCACAAACCACATCCTTTGATGCCAGATATATCCCACATCATCATCTGTTACTGCTTCATTAAGATGTAGATTGAGATTTTTGATTGATGTGAGTTCATCCTGATCATCTTCAGCTTCGGGTTCTGAGTCTTCTTCATCTTTCTCTTCTTTTAACCGTTTTCCATCCACATGATCTTTCTTTATAGTGGGACGATGCCTTTTTCTAATGCTTGGAATTGTGGCTCTTATAGTACTAGCCTTTTGCATTTCATGTTGTGGTTTGCCAGCAAGAGCTTGTACCATAACTGCAGTGGATCGACCTTGCTCTTCTTCAATTTTTTTAATTCCCGTGCACTCAAGGCTTGTGTTTCATCATCCTTAGTGACATCCACCATTTCTTGCTCTAGAAGTTTTTGCTCATGTTCTACACATTCGTGACAGTGTGCATGTTCTTCTTGCCCTTGCATCGAAGTCTGTGCTTGATCTCCTTCATGTGAAGATCCTTGAATCTGAGGTGCATATTGTGCATCCTAAAAGTACTCAAACATAATCTTTGCATGCATCCTTTTGCCACCACACTAGGAAATCGCTCCCAAGTATATGCAAGAGCCTCCAATGCACTTTGCAGCTCTGGAAACTTTGATGGTTGAGGAGGAGGCATCACAAAGTTCTTTGAGTCTCTCCTTGAGACAGCAAAATGAAGACCGCCAACTTCAGGATCTGAACTCTTTGTGAAAATATCCATAAAAGTCTGTTTTGGCTCTATCATTATGCCTACTACAAGGCTTGAAGTCATATCTTTCTTAGAGAATGTAGCATCCCATGGATCATCACCATCATTGAACTCCCTTTTTGACATAAGTAGAAAGAGTCTCTTTTCTTTTTTATGAAGAAACCAAGCTCTTCTGCCCATGTGAGATCGAGTCCACCTACCAAAGCCGTTGGGGCTATATTTCTTTCCTTTCAAATTCAAAGTTACATCAGAGACCCATGCTCTAATCATTTAGACTAGCCCCCACATTAGTTGATTGCTCCATAATCCTACAAGTAAAGTACAATATACAAGGCTTGATACAATAAATGTGGGAAATAGCCCAAAAGGCTTTACAAGGCTTCATATGGCAATAAATGTGGCCAATAGCGAAGAGGGCTCTACAAAGTATTTTATAGCAATAAATGTGGGAAACTCTCCCTCCCATGGCCGTTAGGATTTATCGTTCTCTCTCTTCATCTCTCTCTCTCTCTCTCTTCCTAGGATTTGTAATTCTCTCTCTCTCTCTCTCGATTTATCATTCTCTCTCTTAATCTCTCTCTCTAGGATTTGTAATTCTCTCTCTCTACCTAGGAATTATCATTCTCTCTCTTCATCTCTCTCTCTCTCTCTCTCCCCCTAGGATTTGTAATTCTCTCTCTCTCTCTCTCTCTCTCTCTCTCTGTTACCCTCTCTACCTCCCTCCCTCTATCCTCTTGGCTGCTAGGATTTGTCATTCTTTCCCTCTCTCTCTCTCTCTCTCTCTCTCTCTCTCTTAATTCTCTCTCTTTATCTCTCCCTCCCTTCCTCCCTCCCTCCCTCTCTCTCCCTCCCTCCCTCTCTCCCTTTCTCTCTCTCCTATGTCCCTCTTCTATCTCTTAATCTCTCTTTCTCTCCCTCCCCTCTCCTCTCTCTCTCTCTATCTCTCTCTCTCTCTCTCTCTCTCTCTCTCTCTCCCTCCCTCCCTTCCTTAGCGGCCTCACTCCCTTGGCGGCCATGGCCACTAGAAGTTTCATTC